>NC_061510.1:116939850-116991514 GCF_022539505.1 Lolium rigidum
CCGTCATAGCCTTTCGCCCGTCTCCATTGGCACAAGTCCTTCCCTTCGGGCTTACCCCTTCCCGGCACCCCAGCAAGCATACCTCCTTTTGAGCGTATCTCCGGCGCCACGACGAAGACCCTCGCAATCGTCCGGCTATAGACAACTACGCGTGTATTGCCTCCTTCAGAGCGCAACCCGGCGTCAGAGGTCATCGTGACCCTCCTAGAGAGTTGTGAAGGTGTCTCATGCCAATTTCAATGAACTACGGACTAAGCCCGTGCCCATATTGGGTAATGTGGTTGCGCGAATAAAAGTCGGGACGGCGAACACTTATACGCAGGTGCTCCTTTGAAAACGTTTTTCCCACACTTCCTTTCCTTGCCAACATCCAAATCATATTCTTCCAACATCCTTGTCCAAAAACTTTGTCTTTCCAAAACATACGCTTGGGTAGAGTTAACTTACCCAAGGTTTTCACAAACATTTACAACAACGTAAACCTTGAGGGATTCCCATCCTATAGTCTCATGAGAAGGAACTATTACAACACCATGGCCGAGATGAGAGTCATCACACCATGAGGGGTATGTGTGAGTGGCATAAAAAGACTCATACTTGCTTAGGGTAAGCATGTAAAAAGACAACATAGGGTGGATCAAACTTTCAGTGTTGTGGCACTACTATACAACTTGGGTGGTGAAGGTTCACTATCCAACCAACAATTCAAGGGGGGTACACGGCATACTTCTCTCAAGTTGAGAATTACACCAAAATTCATGACTTTGATACCTCTACACTCAACAAAGTGGTGGGTGTGATGTAAAACTCTATCTTGGAATAGGACATGCTCATGTTGATCATTCAAGTAGACCCAAGGGAGTAGCACGGCCATAATACCATGCATCCCTCCAACACGTGAGCAAAGGTGGAATATCACCACAAGGAAGTACCCCAATTACAACCATACATAGACCAATATAGAGAAAACAACACATGAAGGAAAACAAGATGCTTTGGGACATCAACAAATGACGTCCAACAAGACATCAATCAGAGTTCAAAGATGGCTTGCCTTGGTTGGCTTGTCCCTGGTCCTCCTCAAATCCTTCTCCAAAGTCCTCTCCTTCAACTTCTCCCTGGTTCGTATCTAGCGTCGCAAGAGTAACGATGCATATAATCAACATACAACTCAAGAACCAAGAATAAATAAATGAAAGATGAAAATATGCAGGGGAGTAGTTTAACAGTAACAAGACATGGTTTGGCCATTTTGATAAACAAAAAGTATCATGGTTTATTTAAAAACATCAAACTCTAATCCTATTATTGCATGTGACACATATACAATCCTAACCAGAGACAAAACATCACTAACAGGGGCTACTGGTATTTTTCCTAGATGCACAGTAACAAAACAAGACTAACCCAATTGGAATTACTCAAAAACATTTATTTTTCAATTTTAGAGACTAGAAATACTAACCAGAAACATAGATCAAGTTTTAATTATTAAAATTCGCACAAAAATCCTAAAAATACAAGGCCGGTGGCATCTGAAAGATAATTTCATACTGGTTCTAATGCAATTGGAATCATATCAATCGGAGCTACCAAACTATTTTTATTAGCAAAACAGTATACTGGCAGATTTCCATTTTTAATTTCTGTTTCTCAAAATTACAAATAATTAAAAAGGGCGGGAACGCCCGGGGCCGTGCGGTGTGCAGATGGTCCAGTCCAGTAGGGCTCTCCGGTGGTCGGAGAAAATGGGAGAAAAAGAAAAAGAAAAAGGGGAAAAGGGCAGGGGCCCGTGGCGGGCCAGGCCGTGCATAGCCAGCGTGGCTGCATGGCCCATGCAGCCGCTGGATCTGGATCCGACGGCCAGGAGCCATCGTGTCCACGACGCGCGCGAGGCGCTCGCCGGCGTGTAGGAAAAGAGGGGCGGCCAGGGGCTTACCGGCGGCCTGCGGTGACGTGGCTCGACGTAGGGGGCTTGGCGGCGTGGGTGTGCAGCTCGTGGACGTCCTGGCGATGCTCGGACACGTCGGTGTCGCCTGGCTTGGCGGCGTCTGCGTCACTGGCGTCGCCGGTGCGTCGTCGTTGTCGTCGCTCCGCTGCAGATCTGCAAGGCAGAGGGCAACGGAGAGGGTTAGGGGTGGTAGGAGGTGGTGCTGACGATGAAGGGAAGAGGGGGAGCGGCAGGGGAGTGCCGTCGTCGACGGCTCCTCCTCGTCACCTTCACGGTGACCACGGCGGCGATGGTCGTCAGGTGGCAGTGGCAGCGGCTCGAGCTACTGCTCGAGCAGCCAGGGAGTGGGAGAGGCAGCCTGACGGCGTAGTGAGTGGGGAGCTGAGGGGGAGAGGCGTGTCTCTGGGTGGGTTTTTATAAGCAGAGAGGGGCGCGGTAGTGGGAGGGGCGGTGGCGACGGCCAACGGGCGCGTAAGGGCTGGCGTCACGCGTTGGCCCCACGGTGACGTCGCCCTGGAGCGTCAGCGAGGGGAGGGAGCCGAGGCGGTGCGCGGCAGACGAGGCGTGATGGCGCGTCGAGCAAGGCTCCGTGCCATCATGTCGCTTGACTGGCGTGGCGCGCGCATGCGTTTAGTGGCTAGGGTTTTGGGCGCGAGAGAGAGAGGGGCCGGTTGTGTTTGGGCCAGAGAGGGGAGAGGTAGAGGGGTTAGGGTTGGGCCAGGGCAAAAAGAGAGAGAGGTGGCGTCGGCCACGGCCCAAATTAGTAAAGAGAGAAGAGAGGGAGAAGAAAAGAGAAGAGAGGGGGAAGTCTCCCCTCTTCTTTCCTCCCGGCCAAACTTCCAGAGAGAAAAAGAGAGAAGAAGAAGAAAAAGGGGCATGGGTGAAAAGAGAGAAGAGAGCCATGCCAATGCATGTGCTAAGTTTTGGGTTCCATGTGCATAAGCACATGTGTTGAAAGAAGAAAAGAATAAAAGACAAACAAGGGGTGTTGGTGTTGGTGGTGTAACCCTAGGTGATGAGATAGCATCATCCAAATAAGAGAGGGAAGTGTTCCCCCTTGTTAAGAGGGTGATGGTCAACAATAAAAAAATAGGGTTTTTAGTGGAGAGGGAAAACAATAGTTAGGGTTGGTGTCAACACATAAAGGGTCAAATCCTACTGATTTAAAATGAGGTACTAAAATATTAACCAAGGTAACTCTCTAATTCAATAATCCTAAAGAAAATTTTAAGACCAGACCATGCATGACACAACTAAAAGCTCTAGCAGACATAAAATGAAATGTTTTTGTTGGCCCAAAATTTTAAGTAGGAGAAAAATGCAGGTTCTGAAAAATGGGGTGTTACAAAGTACCCATTTTGAACCTCCGGCGGCATAGTCCTACATGAGATCAATTCTTGGATTTAGGTACCCATTTCTCAATGGGTCCTCTTTTGTTAGCAACAAGGGTCTTTGGGACCCAAATAGACCAAGCAACATAACCATCATATGGACCAACATACTCTGCATAAACATCACCATAATAATCTTTAAATAAAACATAGTGAGGGTTATCAATTCCCGCATCATCATTATTAATGACATTGGCCTTAGGGGCTTCATCATTAGTGATAACCTTCTTTTGTGCGGGCTTGGCTTTTGGCTTGTTTGCCTTTTTAGCCTTGGTTTTAAAACCAAGTCCCTCCTTCCCATTGTTTGACCTTTGCTTACTCAAAAGATCATCCAAGGAAAGTTTACTTTGGGGAGAGGAGGCCTTAGCAAGTTCATCCTTCAACCTAGCATTTTCCTCAATAATATTTGCATGATCACATGAAGGAGTAGAGGTACTAGGTATGTCATATGAAGCAAGCCTAATTTGAAGTTGCTCATTCGAATTGGAGAGAAGAGAGTATTCAGTCTTCAAGGCTTTGTGAGCCTTGTCTAGTTCCTCTAGATCCTTCACAAGTTTCTCATGATCAACACCAAATTTGGCCTTTTCTTTTAAAAGCACTTTAGACCTAGCTCTAGCAAGATCTCTAGCTTTAGTGAGCTTGTTAATTTTATCTTGAGGATCTTCAAGATTTTCTAACCTCTCTTCAAGAGAAGCTATGGTTTCTTGACTTTCCTCAAGAGCATTTCTAAGAGCATGTAGTTCAAGAGCGTCTTCCCTCTCTATTTGACATTTTTTCTCAAGAGTATCATTTTGTTGTGCTAAACGAATCATGAGATTGGAAACATGCTTTTTAGTGTTACCTTGCAAGTTAAGAATGAACTTATCAAAATCTAGCATTTCTTGTTTCACTTTTAGACTAGCAAGATCAACCCCTAGATCATTTGAAGTGTTAGGAATAGAGGGGTTAGGAGATGATACCTCGGAAGATTTAGCCATGAGGCAATTTTCTTCCTCCACATGAATGATCTCATTGGGGGATTCACTTGGTGATGAAGAGTTAGTGGAGAGGGAGGCAAGAGCAACCAATCCATTCGAGGTTGCATCTTCTTCATCATCAACATCATCATCTCCGGAGGTATATTCTTCTTGAGTTGATAGCACAATAGATGTGTCCAAGGTGGACCTTGCCATGAATCAATGTGCATTCTTGATATGAGTACTCTCGTTGGGGGAATCAAAGAGAGATGAAGAGGGAATGTTGGTAGTGACAATGGCGGCCAATTCCTTGGAGCTTTCTTCATCTTCATCATCACTAGAACTTTCAACTTCATCGGAAGAATATTCTTCCTTAGTCACTAGCACAATCCTTGAGGGCCTCTTGCCCTTCTTGCTCTTGTTATAGAATTTCTTGTTGGGGGCCTTTGAAACTTTGCCCCTTGAATCTTTGCTCTTGTCCTTGGGAATGAGCCTTCCACCATTCGTTTCCCTATTTTCATAAGGGCATTGAGCGATGAAATGGCGCTTGTCATCACAATTGTAGCAAGATCTTGTTCTTGGGCCCGAGCTTGAGAAACCATTTGAGTTGTTTCTCTTGATGTTGTCTTCCTTGGCCTTGGATGGATCAACCCAAAAGGTTTTTGCATGGAATGCCATGTGGTCATGGTAGTGGTGTTCCAAGTCTTCCGGATAGGACATACTCCAAGATGCCCTATACTGATCTTGAGGGATCACTTCTTCTACGGACTTGACGGTCAAGGCAAGGTTGGACACTTTTGACATCCCAAGAGCCCGATTGCGAGAATCATGAGAGTTTTGCTCAAGAACCTTGAGAGCTTGCATCTCGTGCACGGCTTGTTGAGAGGTGACAGAGGGAAAGCATTCTCTACCGACAAGAGTCTTGACATCAATGGGTTCAAACGACATCATGCAATCGATGTACTTATTTTTTTTTTGAGGTTGAAACAGTGGGGAAAACCCCACTGCAATTTTTATATATAAATAAAAGGGTACAAGTTATATACAAAAGAAGACAGCCTCAGCTATCCAAAGAAAAGAAGAAAAGATACGGAACAAAGGTAACAAAGCTAATCTAATCCACTTGTGCTTGTAACCATTCTTTGAAGGATTGAACATATTTTTTCTTCATCCTGTATTCTAACATGTGAAGCTCTTGGGTAAATAAGAATTTCCAGGATTGGAAAGTTGGTCTTTGATTCTTGAATATCTTGTTATTTCTGACGTTCCATAAACCCCAGGCTGCTAAGATGATAATATCCATTGAGAAAGGAAGTCTCAATTTGTCTCTGATGTCATAGAAAGCTTCATGTACAGAAAGATTTGTTGTTCTTTGAGGACAAAGGTAATCCCAGCATTCTTGAGCAAAAGGGCAGGACCAGAACAAGTGCACTAGAGTTTCTTCATGATCACAGTTTAAAGTGGCACAATTGTAGGTGGTGATCACGAAATTCTTTCTTCTGAGAAGGTTCCTTGTGTTTAGTCTATCATGAAGAAGTAACCAGAAAAAGATTTTGTGTTTAGCTTGACATGAAGTATTCCATATCCAGGCGAAAAGTTGAGGTGTTGGCTGAATGCCTATCAAAGCTTTGTATGCCTTTTTTGAAGAGAATGTACTATTGCCCCAAATATATGTCCAAGAATCTTGTTCACCTAGCTGAATTTTTTCACTTGCAGAAACACAAATGTCTTCTAGCATTTCAAATTCATTAAAAGCTTGTACAGAGAGAGGCAAGTGGAAAAGGTCTTGTAAGAATTCCATGTTTACTGTTTCTGCCACTGATAAGTCAGTTCTTTTAGCAAATGTGATCAAGTGTGGGAATTGCTGATGTAGACAATTATCACTCCATAAGTCAGTCCAAAAGAAGACAGTGTTTCCATTTCCCAAGTTGCACCTTGCCATTTGTTTATAATGATCTATCAGCTTTAGGTGTGCCTTCCACCAGAAAGATCCTTCCAATTTTGTACCAGGTAAGCTACCATTTTCATAGTAAGATGATCTGATCAAATGCACCCAAGGAATATCCAAGTTATTGTAAAATTTATGCAAATTTTTGAGAAGTAGTGCTTTGTTTTGGATTTCTAGGTTGAGAACACCTAATCCCCCTTGGTTTTTTGGTCTGCAAACTTTTTTCCAAGATATCAATGCTAAACCTTTGGCCTGAACCTCTGCATTTCTTTTTCTCCATAGACAATGCCTCATATATTTTATGACTTGATCTTTGATAGTGACTGGTACCTCAAAGCAAGACATGTAAAAAATAGGGAGTGATGCCAGTACCGAGTTGACCATCTGTAATTTGCCACCATAGTCAAGAAAATCTGCAATTCCTCCAAGTCTTTTTTGGACTCTTTGTACCATTGGGATAAAATATTCTAATGTAGGTTTGGTGATTCCCAGTGGTAATCCTAGATAAGTAAATGGGAAACTTCCACTTTGACAATTGAAAGTTGAAGTGAAGTGCCTCAATCTTTCTTCATTCATATTTATAGGCACCATACTGGATTTTTGATAGTTTACTTTCAGACCAGTAGAGAAAGCAAAGGTAGTCAGGAGTGCTCTGAGACAAGTGAGTTGAGTAGCATCTGCTTTCATTATAACCAGGGTATCATCAGCATATTGGATAATAGGAAAATCAGGGCAGCTTGGGCAAATTATTGGGAGGGATAACAAATTCTGTCTCAGTGCTTTGTTGAGAATTGATTGGAGAAAATCTGCTGCCAAAACAAAAAAGAGAGGTGAGAGAGGATCCCCTTGTCTAACTCCTCTCCTACAGTAAAATTTTTTCCCTGGAACACCATTTAATAGAATTGCAGATGAAGCATTACTGAAGATGTTTCTAATCCAGTTTATCCATTTATTTCCAAACCCTTTTGCTTTCAGAATGTCCAAAATAGTTCCATGCTCAATCTTATCAAAGGCTTTTTCAAAGTCAAGTTTAAGGACTAATATTTCTTCTCGAGATTTGTGACATTGGAAAAGATATTCAAAGGCCCAGCCTAAGCAGTCTTGTATAGATCTTTTCTGAAGAAAGCCATACTGATTTTTGTGCACTATGTTGAGAATAACTTTCTGCAGCCTATTTGCAAGCAGCTTTGTGATAATTTTGAAGACACTGTTGAGAAGTGAAATGGGTCTGAAATCATTAGGACTTGATGGATTATCTGTTTTTGGTATCAGAGAGATGAGTGAAGAATTGATACTCTCTAAAGTAACTTTTTCCTGATGAAAATCGATGTACTTATCCTTGATCCAAGAGTCATTGATGTGGGTGGCACCAACATTCCGGAAAGAATCGGCAACGGTGAGAAGTCTTCCATACATGACTTCATGATCTTCATCCGGTAGCCTCATGAAACCTTCGGCTTTATTCCGAAGAGCATTATACTTGTTCCTTCTCATGCTCTCACTTCCAATGCAACTAGCGGCCAAACCATCCCAAGCTTCCTTGGCGGTGGTGAAATTTCGAACGCGAGACAAATCCTTTGTCCCCACACTAGTTTGAATCATGTGCAAGGCGGTGTTGTTGAGTTGGCTATCAACCGCTTCTCTTCTAGTCAACTTGTCGGGGTTGTATGGCTTGAAGCCTTCCACGATGATTCTCCAAAGTTCATTGGAGGCACTGCGAACATGAGAGCTAAACTCAAATTGCCAAGTATCGAAATCATTAACGGAAAACTTAGGAGGGTCGCCCCGAATGTTTATATGAGGATGGGGAACCGGTATATCGGGAGATAGGAAAGGCGGAGGTACTCGATTGTAGCTCTCACCTCCACTAGTTCCCTTAGGAGATGCAATGGGAGATTTGATAGTGTTTAAGTTATCACCATCCACGGGTTTGGTAGAGGAGGGTAATGCTGAAGCATCTCCCTCTTTTAACGCACCCGTGTCCTTTACCTCTACGATGGGAGCCTTGGGAGGGACCGGAGTCAAAAGCTCGGAAATCATTTTTTTCATGCTTTCCATTTGAGCTTCCATGGAGGACTTCAACGAATTGAAGTCATCCATGGAGACCATCTTAGCGGCCCCTTCCGGAGGCTCCTCGTCCGGCATACTCTTAGGCGGTTAAGCCCGAAATAAGAGCCGAGGCTCTGATACCAATTGAAAGGATCGTATGCCGCACCTAGAGGGGGTGAATAGGTGCTAACCAATTTTTAGTTCTTTTTCAATTTAGGTTTGACACAAAGGTAAATTCTCTAGATATGCAACTAAGTGAATTTACCTATATGACAAGTCTAACAACTAAGCACGATATAGCTACGCAATATATAGGAGATAGAATAGGATAGAGGTAACCGAGAGTGGAGCACGCGATGACACGGAGATGATTCCCGTAGTTCCCTTCCTTTGCAAGAAGGTACGTCTACGTTTGGAGGAGTGTGGTTGCTACGAAAGCCAAACCAACAGCCACGAAGGCTTCACTCAGATCTCCTATGGGCAATGCCACGAAGGCCTAACCCACTTCCACTAAGGGATTTTCTCGAGGCGGAAACCGGGCCTTTACAAGGTTCTTGGGGCACACATCCACAACCGAATTGGAGGCTCCCAAATCTGTAACAATACAACAATCAACAACAACACATCAACAACAATCAACTAGGGAACCAAAGAGGAACACTAGCAAGAGGGCCCTCAAACAAATGAGGGGGAAATGTAAATCGCTTCGGTGAGGATGAAGATTGGTGTCTTCTCCTTCGAATCTCCAAAGATCAAGAGCTTTGGTTGGGGGAGGAAGGAGATCTTGCAAATCTTGTGTTCTTGAGGTGGCTCTAATGGTGGTGAAGCTTGGCAGATTTTTGTGCAATGATTGAGCAAGGAGCAAGGTAGAAGAAGGGGGGTATAAATACCCCCCCCCCCCTCCAAATTCCAGCCGTTGGAGCATCCAGGGGGCCGGATAATCCGGCCTAAGTTAGGGCCGGATAATCCGGCCCAACCAAAAATCTGGCCCCTGGGAAAATCAGGCCAAATATCCGGCCAAATGTCCGGCCCCTGTCTACAGCTGCATCGCCTCAGATCCTTAGCCGATTTTGGGGGGGGGGGGCGGATATTTTGGAAATATCCGGCCCGGATCATCCGGCCCTGGGGCAAATCCGGGCAAATGTCCGGGCAATTATCCGGCCCATGTCCAGGGAGTACTGAGCCACAAATCCTCAAGTCCTTAGTCGAAAAAATGGGGGCCGGATATTTTGGAAATATCCGGCCCGGAATATCCGGCCTGGTGATCCTGTTACAGCTTTTTGACACGTCTCACCATATCCATCACACATATAAACATGTATCTATATAATCCATGTACCATTTAACCAAACATTAGTGTATCACATACATTGACATCAAACACACAAAACATATTATGAGAGATGTTCTTTCAGTCGGGCCAGTCCACTGGCCGGGCGGGGCAGCGTGTGCGCTGAGCGGCAGATAAGCAAGGAGGCAGCGCGCAAGTGGGCCGCGCGGGGCGTAGCGGCCCAGCCGGCAGGGAGGCCGGTCAGGCCGGGGACAGTGCAGGGCAGGCCGGCGGCTGCCGGGCCCTGGGCCGGACCAGACCGGATGAGCCTCAGTAGGTTGTCCGGCTAGCATCAGCCCAAGAGCCGGCGTGGACCGGGTGGGCCGGCATGTGGGCCAGCAGTCCGGTCGGCCGGCCAGCCGCCCCTTTCCTTTTCTTTTTCTTTTTATTCTTTTTCCCTTTTCTTTAATAACAAATGCTCCCGAACTCCGATTCGAATGAAACCAATTTTGTTTGAAAGATAACAACAAATGCTATCATATAGAAAAGTGAAAACACAAGAATCTTTAGGAGGAGATTTTATCATGAATACAAAAGGTAGAACCTTATATCATGAATAACCGGTAAAATCACCCAACTTTGAAAATGCCATAGGAGAGTCATACGAACTCCGTTTTCGATGAACTTGGGATTTTTGCAAAGCTAGCAACAAGCTCAAGAACCTCACATAGAGAAAGACCAAGAAGCAATAGGGATATGCAAAGTATGCAAAGGATTGAGCTCCCTAAGACGATGTGATCAAGTTACCCAACCGAAAGCCTCTCTTAATAGTGCGGCTATCTATCCTATAATCCGGTCTCCCATCAACCACCTTGAGATCGGTAAAAGGAAAACCTATCAAGGTCATACCTTTGCCTTGCGCATCCCGCTTGATCTTGATGATAACTCTTCAATCTCCACACAAGCCGGAATGCCTCACTTGATCATCGTTGCTAAGTGAAGACTCACAAATGCTCCCCCATACACCATGATGGGAAAGCTCCATTGATGCACATCTTCACATGTCCATTATCACCAAATGGGCGGCAAGCTTCAAGCATGTGATCCACTTGAGATGCTCATCTTGAACTTGCCCAACTCAACCTTGTATCTTCTCATACTCTATCATAATATCTTGAGGTGTATATAAAGAATTCTTCACTTGGAATCAAGCTCTCAAGATCTTGATCATCCATTGCTTATCACATAAGATAGAGTATGGCTAATATTGAGTTCCACATAAGAACTCCATCTTCATTTCTTCTTCTTGATCATATCACATATGTATCTTTAAATCGATGATCTTGATGCCAATACACAAGGTGTATCTTTATCTTCATGGCATCCATACTTGAATCCAACACATGGAATACAAGTAGTTCCTATGGAATATTCCTTCATATAAACTCAATGAAAACATTAGTCCATAGGGGTTGTCATTAATTACCAAAACCACACATAGGGGAAATATACCCTTACAGTTTCTCTCTGTGAGGTTATTGAGCTTGTTGCTAGCTTTACAACAAGCACATGTTTATCGAAAACGGAATCCGCATGCATCTTCTATGGCGTTTACGAGTTTGGACGCCTTCATCATTTCTTGATGGTGGGAGAATCCCTCTCTAGAATCATCTATTTGTCGCTATCTTTCCAACAAAATTGGTTTCATGTCAATCGGAGTTCAGGAGCATTTTCTATTTTAAAGAAAAAGAAAAAGGGCTTTGGCCTGAAGCATTCCGGCCCACCGCCCGTGGCACCGGCCAGCCCGGCGCCGACCGGCCCCTGGACCGGTGCACACCGGGCACAATCCAGGGGAGTTTTCCCTTTCGCCCGGTGCTGGCCCGAGTTGTGGACCGGCTGCCCCGGCGCGGACCGGCCCCTGCTCCGGTGGCAACCAGGTGCCAAGTACTGCGCGACAAGATCCACGGCGGTCACGGCCCAGCGCCAGACCCGGTTTGGACCAGGCGGTCCGGCCTGTGGCCCGGTTGGACCGGCCCCGGGCCCGGTTGACCGGGCTCCTCGAAGATTTGCTGAGCTGGACATTTCCCCAATGGTTAGATTTCGACGTGGGCTATAAATAGACCTTCTTCCACCTTGGGCTTAATAAGTTCTTGTGCTCTCTCTCCTCCATTGTTGACTTTGAAGAACTTTCCCTATCTCTTGATTCCCCCCATGATTCTTGCTCATTCTTGAGGGATCTAAGAGAGGAGATCTAGATCTAGATCTTGGAGTCATTTGGTGATTTCCTCTAAGTGAGGGTAACCCTTTGGATCTAGATCTTGGAGTCATTTGTTGATTTCCTCTTTGTTCTTCCTCTCTAATCTCATCCTAGCATTTGTTGCATTGGTGGGATTTGAGTGTGAAGGATTTGAACACCTCTAGTGTTCTTGCTTTGCATCATTGCATAGTGTTGAGCTCTCCACCATGATTAGTTCGAGTGAGAGACCGTGATCTTGTTACTCTTGGAGGGATACCTCCTAGTTGGCTTGGCGGTTGGTGCTCCGGTGATCTCTTCAAGGAAGATTGTGAAGAGGCACGGGCTTCTCCTTCGTGGAGCTTGTGAAGTGGTTTTGGAGCTTTCCATCTCCGGAGTGGAGGAAAAGCTAACCATAAGGGAAGGACCATTATCCTTCGTGGGTTTGGCTCGGAGAATAGGGTGAGCCTTCGTGGTGTTGGGGAATCCTTCGTGGGACCTCCACCACTCCAAACGTGACGTACCTTCTTGCAAAGGAAGGGAACACGGGAATACATCCTCCTCTTCGCGTGCCTCGGTTATTTCTACACCCGAGCTTACTTTCCTTGTGATAGCCATCGTGCTTGAAGTATATATATCTTGCTATCACTTGTGCTACATATATCTTGTGCCTATCTTGCTTAGCTCTAGTTGTTGTTGTTGCACTTAGGTGAGCCTAGCATATTTAGGAGTTGTGCTTGTAAAATAAACATTAGTTTAATTCCGCATTCTTACAAGACAAATCCGTAAGAGTTTTTAAAACGCCTATTCACACCTCCCCCCTCTAGGCAACATCTCGTCCTTTCAGGGCCACACATGCGTTCAAAACCAGGTTTCTTCGAGACTTGGATACGGCATCGAAGAAGGAAGTGAAGGGTGGAAGCTCGGCACTGGCTCCCGTCGCCGGCGGGTATGTGTAAACTAAACGTCGACGGGTTGTTGCGAGGACGCTGCGACAGGGCGCGGTTGGAGCTGTTTGCCGCACCCCGGATGGCGTGTTCCTGGGGGCTTCGGTGGTTGTTTTTGACGGTGTCACTCACCCTGCTTGCCTCGAAGCAATGTCGTGCCGGGAGGGTATAGCCCTAGCTCTGGACCTGAACATCGGAACGGTTATGATTGCCACCGATTGTTTGGAAGTTGTGAAGGGTCTACAGGGGAAAACCTAGGGCAGTTCAGCCACATTCTCCGCGATACGGTAAGCAGTGCTAGCAGCCGCGGCAGGACGTGCTTCCGCCATGAAAATCGTCGATCTAATGGCGAAGCTCACCAGCTAGCCCGAATGGCTACTACCTTACCTGTTGGTCGCCATGTTTGGCTTGGTACCCTCACTGTTGAATAAATGAGTTGGTGTTGTCTAAAAAAAAAGTCACAATGTTCTGCCATGTCCAGAAAAATGACACGAGTTATCGATGCTAAATTCTTCTCCATTTTTTCAGTTAAAACCGAAATATAAATTTGGCATCCATCCAAAGAAGCATGAAGAAGACTAAATGTGTATGGACGGACTGCGGCTCCTCTTCATCTCGCCTCCTACTTCGCTCACAAAAATGCTATGCGGCGTGCCGTCCCTTTTGAACGACGGATCAAGCCGGAGGCGAGCAATGGATGTGAGGAGCTCGAAGATGAAGCGAGAGGCCTCGTAGGAACCGAGCTAGTTTAGCGACCTGGGGTGATGGCCGCCGAAGGCAGCAAAGCTAGATGACATAGGGTGAAGGACATCGGCCCCGATCCAGGGAAGCACGGTTGTCAATGGGAGGGAGGGGTGGCAACTCAGAGCAGATTGGAGATGGAGGGTGGGCAGCATCGTTGAGCAAGAGAAGGAGGCGGAGCCGTAGGCCAGCGAGTAGGAATATGAGCGGAACTATGCACTTGTAGAAGATGGAGGGCAAATAATCGATGCTATAGGCGGAAGTGGTGGCCGGCTTCGGAACTGTAGCAACGCACGGGTATATGTGCTAGTAGAAATAGAAATAAGGATAGCAAACGGGTTATCTACTCTCTAAGGTTTAAAGTGAGCCCTTTAATTCCACTCTTTATTCTTACACATGATAAGGATAATCGACCACTTCTGACAGACATACAGGCAGTCATGCAGCGAGTGCCAAGAAGCCAATTTGCATGCAGAGTTGTCTGACTTGTTTCCTACGAATTTAGGAGGAGCGTAACACTAATCTGATCTCTGTTGTCCCCTCCCTTGGAGCTTTTCACCTGCTGCTGCTGCAACGTAGTCCCTACAACGACAAAACGGAAGAACTATCATGTAAATCTGGGACCAGAGAGCAAAAGCCTGCGAGTTTTCGGCTTGTTGATACCTTGCGTCTCAGCCAGATGCGCAGGCGGGCTTGCGAGGGGGAAGCTGGTGGTGCGGCGTCCGCTGAAGAAACGAAGCAAAAAAACAGTATAAGTTTTCTGCTAGAAGTGACAATATCGTTTAGCTGACCCGAAGATTTGTACTGACCTTAAGCTTGGGCTTGAGAGACTCGACTGCAGGCCTTGAGCTGCTGTTTGCAGCTTGCTGAAGAACATGCCAGGATATCGATGAAAAAACATTGTTAGAGGCAGTTGCGAAGACATGTCACGGCTGAATAAATGACTAAGGATTTGTTCTGTTGTCTGACCTTGCCGAGGACCCAGTCTGCTGAATCGAAGTAGGCCCGCTCATGGTCCTGCAATAGCACAAAGAGGAAATGCAACCAAATCAAGAAAACGGCCAGATGTTCTTTCAGAGACATTTCAACTTCCAAGTGCCTATTTCTGTGAGCAAGAAACTGTTAGGAAGTCCCGATCTCTAGAAAAGTGGTACCTTGGATATCAGAGGCTTCTTGGGCGTGATCCCTCCGAACTTCTTCTCGACATAGGCCTGCGAATTAACCATGAAACTCGATCAGAAAAATATCCCATCACGGACAGACAGAGTAGGGAAGCAAAGCGGCGTACGGTCCGTCCTGCATTCTAATCAAAATAGACCAGGTGCTTTAACTTTTTTTACAATTTTTTTCTTTTCGAAATGGATGGTAAACCCTAGCCTCTACAATAAATGATGCACATAGCTACCTGCAAAAAAAATGATGCACATAGATTTTTTTATTAAAATCAGTCAACGCGGTTTTATAAGAAAAATATAAAGATTAAACCGAAGCCGTCTCGTTGAAGAGGGTGATCTTGTCAGGGCCTCATACCCAGACCTCACCTACACTACACACATCATTAGAATACAAGAGGCCTCAACAAAATGTCCAAAATCAGGAACACGGATCGATCTAGCAAATCCTCAACGCACGCCATTGAAATTAGAGTTCTCCTCAGTCGCCCACCAGAGCGACGCAAGAGGGAAAGGCGGCGAGTATCTCACTAAATTAGTCTAGCTTAAACTGAATAATGCTCTCACAAACTATTACGGGATACCGCTTGCAACTCTAATCTTGAGAACGAAAAGGTAACTAACAAAATATCAGACTGCAACACACTCACAACTTCCTTGGGTGGAACAAAAGATGCATGCTTATCCGTCCGTTGAGGGTCCAGGACAAGGCCTGCCGGCCCTTGCATACGCACACGCAGACATTATCCGGCGGACCGACACGACGGCGTGCAGTGCATGATCCACGCCGCCGAACCGAACGTGACACACGGCCGAAAGCGGCAGCGTTGGCGAACCACGTTTGCGCCCACGGGGGAGACGACGTGATCACCGGGGCACGACGTGGTTGCTTATGATCCACCGGAACGAGCTAACCGCATGTGAGCGATCTAGCGATGGCGATCGATCCCCTAACCAAAGTCCACGAAAACGATGCTGCTCGTTGCCTACCGTGTCGACTTGGCGTCCTCATCGATCGATCGTCGACGTCGTAGCTCATGCAGCTGCAGAGCTGACGCAGGTCAGGCGGGGAGATTCTTTGGGCAGCATGGCCGTCAGTGGAAGTGTGGGACAGCGGTGTGTACAAGACAAGCTCTACCTCGTCAGCCATCATACGTACGTTCATATGTGGACATTTGGACAGTACTACAAGACACATATAAGCACAGCAGGTTGCGTAGAGTTTAGCTTGCTTTCCACCGATCCTTCATTAGCTCCTTTCGGTAAATTAAATGGTGTTTGGTGTGTGTGGTGTCTGTCAGCTAGAGCAATCTGCAATGGTTGCACGTAACCTATGCTTTGTACCGGCGGCAACTAGACCTACACCGCGGAGTCTTTAAATAGATTAGGACGTTGCAGGTTTGCTAGTTAAGTAGCTGTTGAGGATAAGCTCGTCTTCATTAGGGAGCACGAACGTTAGGTTGTGTTCAGTAGTAGTAGTAGCAGCAGCTTCCTTTGAATGGTTAAAGCTGCGGTTTGCAGGTTGAAAGTGGATTCAGCCTTCAGTGTGTGTGCTAAATTTGCAATTAAGATGAACCGAAATACTAACATTTTAGTATCAGGAAACTGCCGGTTTCGCTTTTTCTCCCACAAGTTAATCGATTTAGTGTTTAGCACTACTGCCTACAGGCGAGATTCCTTTCCATCAGACCGAAAAGGAGAGATGACATAGGCAAGGCAAACACTACAAGCTAAGAGCTCCTCAATTGGCCCCATGGCTCTATGCAACACTTCACACGATATGGGGAAATAGACACAAGTTGTGGAGTTTTTATCATCCTGCATTTCCTATGTTGAGAGGCAGGGTGTACGGTTACAATCCACATGCATGATATTACTAAGAACAGCTTCCTATGCGAACCTCGTTTTCCAAGCTGGATTAATTTAGCAGTAACTTGCTAGTAGCAAGTTTCTTCTTCATGCATCAATGGTTTGCATGTATATATCTGTATTTATCCCATGCCCAAGTCACGCATTGCTTCGAGAACCGTGTTACTCCACCGCTATCTCTATCTAGTACAAACTACAGTAGTTCAGAAGGGCCAAGGAAGCAACCATTGCAACCAAGTTAAGGAAAACATCAGAGGCATTGTGCTGAAAGAACTTCAAAACTGTAATCACCGATCAAGCTAAGGCATGATTTTTTTTCGCCGGCAGACAACTCACAGGAGCTACGGAAAATTTACCTCGTCCTCCATAGAAACCGACGACTTGGCTTCACCGCACCCTGCCATCTCCTACCCTGCTCCTTCTGCTTCCTCCCTTCTCTGCAAGAAACAAACACTGAAAGATTCAGCGCTTGACTGCGATCAAATAAGCAGCGAGATAGCGAAAATCTTCTGCAGGAAAAGGCTGTGATATATATTTTGTAAGCCTTGTTGGGTAGTTGAGAATGGAGGAACAACCTGGTGAAGTCTGTGTGAGGAGATGCAGAGGAGGAGGAGGAGGAGATGGAAGAAGGGGCAAAGGAGAAGCGAAGTGCTAGCAGAGGGGTGAGCCGATATATATAGAGGGGTGAGCACGGCACGCGTGAGTGAGAACCAGAAAGACCGGCCTGGTGCACAACGGACACGACTTACACGCCTACCGCATGTAACATGTTACAGCATGCATTTATCTCGTTTCACTATCCAGGTAAAGAATCATGTCTCTGCTTCTGAACACTACTTGGAGCAAATCTGAAGCAATTCCTTTTGATCAGACGGTCATCTGAGGTAGACACGGCAGTGTATACCGCTCGTCTTGTTTAAGAAATTGATATATTGATCTGTAATTTTAAATTTTTTATTTCTTGAAACCTTCCTTTTCTTCCTTTCTTTGCTTTTTGGTGCATGACATGACATCGATTTTGTGCTGCTTCGGGCATGCACTGTTCATGTGATGCCTGTATCGCTCCTACTGATTTGCGCCTGTTTTCCAACCATAAAGGCGCACTTTATACTAGTTGTGTGTAGCTATGGTTTGTTAATAGGAGTGATTTGGCGAGAAACACGTGAGATCAATCCAACTTTAATCAATGGGACATGAAGATGTGAGTGGGACACACCGTCCAAAATCTTGGTGTGCCTATGGTGGGTCTAATTAGCGGACATGAACAAGTCACACCAACGTGTCGAAAAGCTTCTAGATAGTGCACTATATATGCAACGTAGCAATTTCACAAAATGGTATGCACAAACAAAATACATGCCCCCTCTAACTCTCCTACATAACTCCATTGTTCGAAACGGGTGATGCACACATATATTTCCAACGCTTATAACCTGAAGGAATTATTAAATTGGATGATAGCAATAGCAGGTCCGATTTTTTTTTTCAATTTTCAATAAGACGAGACGACACACAATTATTTTTAATACCAAGACGATCTCCCATTGCATAGCCAACAGCTCATTCTCCTATAACAACAAACTCTTACCTTCTCACTCCCACTCCCTCCCCAATCTAGACACGGTGTGACGGTGGCCACTACAACAAAACCCCTCCTACAGCAACGCATCTATGCGTATCTAAATGTCCATATGGGCGTTGCTAAGGCATCTACCAACGGATAAAAATGCGTTGCGTTTTTGGGTGTTGCAAGGGTACAATGAAACGCATATATGGGCGTTGGTAACCAATAGTAGAAGCGTTGCAAAATAGCTACAGAATCGAAACAACAGCTATATACGTTGGTAGAGGCATCATACGGATTGATAATTCTGTTTCACATAATTATTTATTTTTGGTCTAGATGGGATTTTCACACTAGATTAGGGCAGATTATTTTTCTCGCCAAGAGAAGAGAGCTCATATGAAACATATCACAACACACACAAATCGTAGAATCTGAATGCATTGCATCACAAATAAATTCAATATTTAATATTGGATGACCATTCCATACACAAAATTATCTGAAGAGTGCACAATTTAGAATCTTGCATCAAAATATGACATTCTAACTTGTCCTATATATGTTCTTGGAACATCGTTCCATACACGAAGAAGAATAGACGATTTACAATCTTGCAACAAAATAAAATATTCTGGCTAGTCTTATATGAGTCTTTCTGATATTTCGACTATCATATCCATAGCTGATATCCAAATAGCAAGTCTTGTTGATTGATGGGACCTGCAAACACAAATTTCGTTTTCAGTATGAAAGTGGCAAAAGGAGTGTGAATGGTATAGCCAATTCTACTAAGTACTTGCTTAAAATTTTGTGGTATACTCATCTTGATGGCATGACAAAAATAAGTCAGTACGTAAGAATTTTTTTGTTATCTTGTGCATTTGATATTGCTCATCAGACCTACAAGTCACATAGGCTATCATACATATGGAAATCTGGATAAGAAATAACCACGATAGGATCTAAATGAATCCATCAAACAGAAAATAAAAAAATACTTCAATTAAGTAGATTGTCCATCTAACAACAAATCAAAATTAATAACTAACTAATTCATAGATTGGTCAATAACAATATCACAAAGCAGAACCGGACGTGCTACAAATGGCAAAAAATAGGAGGAATTAATACATGCCGGTCGTCCTGCTGCTGGTTGTTGCGGCTGATGTGCCGCGCGTGCGCCTGCTTGCTGCAGCATCTCGCACCGCTGCCACTGGCAGCGCTGCTGCAGCTGCCTCCAGCACCATAACACATGTCTAGCCTGACATAACATGAGCAGCTCTAGCTCTAGGTCAACAACATTGAAGAAATCAAGATGCGTAGATTGACTGCAATTTGCATCAAGAGAAACATTAATACAATTTAGGTTAAAAGACTACTTCTGGTATTGGTGGTCTGATCAACACACCAAGAATATTGAGAGACAAAGACATGTGAGCTACAGTTCTTAGGTATAACTTAGGCTAAAGAGATCCCTGGGGAAATGAAGTATTAATATTAAGGGAAAGATACTTTTTTCTAATATTGCATAAGACCCACCAAGAGAGGTGTGAAGCGGTTGTACTTTTATGAAAGCAAAAGATGTGTTTCAAGACCATAATGCACTGAATGACGTTCTTTGATATCCTTTGAGCAAAGCAAAGAATGTGACTGGTAAGGATAACAATATCCAGAAGCTTTGGATTAAATGGATTTTGAGCAAAGCAAAGAATCTTCGAACCAGTACAACGTAGACATATAAATAAGTGTACAACTTCCAGCTCACATATAAGGATGGAGTCATGGTAATATGCTAATAAAATGATACGATACTGCTACGTATCTTGTTACAGCTCAAATCTTACCAAAAGAATCCTAGAACTAGTACGACGTAGACATATAAATAAGTGTACAAGTTCCAGCTCACATATAAGGATGGAATCATGGTAATATGCAGACAAAATGATACCATACTGCTACGTATCTTTTTCCTGTTACTGTTGCAGAAACTAAAACAGCTAGATGAACACAATCTCTCTCGACAGTTTGTGCCAATTTTTGGTAAGATTCGACCTGTACTGTAACATAATCTTCTTTTAGTTTACGCCCATTAGCATCAAACCAATCCAAACAGGAAAAAAATAACAACAGATGATGGATAGGAATTGGAAGGGATGCAGAAAAGTCCTAGAAAAATGGTTAACACGAATTAAGCAAAGGGAAAATGAGAGGAACTTTACAGGGGAAAATAGAAATTGCACCTGGAAACTGAACCTCTGCTGTGCGATTGCTCCGCCGTTATTTGAGAAATCTCCGCATCATGGACGTGGCTAAAATCCGTCTTGGCTGCACCAGCCTCTCGCGAAGTCAGGGGATCTTGGAACACGAAGCTGTGGATCCTACAAATACGAGGCAAGTAGTGGGAGGTGCTAGCATGAGACGCGTCTCCGGCCGCCGATGGTCACGGGATAGGGAGGCGCTGCTCTTCAACGGCGGAGAGACCCCCAGATGAGTAGAGGGAGGCGGATACTCACCTGCTGGAGCCGGCGTTCGGTTGGTTGCGATGGGTACGGCCGCGGCGGCCGGAGCACAAGTGCCATCATCTGTCTAGACCGCGGCACTCCCCTGAATCCCGTCTGGCTTCAAAGTGTACCAGATCAAGCGGTGGCTACCGAGGGCACGGCCACACATGAGGGTCGGGGGCGGCGGCGGCGGCGAGTGGAGGAAAACTAGGTTTCAGGGGAGGCGGGATTTTGGGACTGCACAGTACGTGCGTGGCCGCGTGGGTTGGTGGCCGGTAGGGGCAACCGGTTAAAGAATAAGAAGTCATGGTAAGTGGGCTGGGTTCATTTTTTTAGGAGTATTTGTTAACTATATAATGGACAACGCATCGAGTTCGCAACACATATATGTGTATCTAAAATAAAATTTTGCAACGAATACGCAAAGGGTTGCTAAGTATGTATTCCTATAGGGATGTTCTTCTTGTAGTGGGCTCTGTGGCTCCTCTGAGTGGTGCGGCCGACATCGCCACTACGCCTTCCCTCTGAGCTTCACGGCCGACAACGCCGCTCCCGTATGTCCTTCGAGCAGCGTGGCCAGCATTCACCGCCTCCACCTCTCCTCTAAGCGACTTTGCTTGCATCACCCCCTTGTATGGATATGTATATTGCACACTAACAGATCCACGGGTCTCTCGGTGGGACTCACCAAAGTATTAATACACGGGATACGGCATAGTTGACTTGCCTCCGTTTTAGCATATTTAACTTGAACCCGTTTTTAGTATAGTTAACTTGTTTGTTCTTGTTATCATCCACTATTTTAACATAGCTAACTTGTTTACTATATTTAGCTTGACACTAGTTTTGCCATGGTTGACATGTCACTGTTTTAACATAGTTAACTCCTCACTAGTTTTAATATTGTGACTTGTTTGCTATTATTAACATCCACTGTCTTTAATTTTTTTATCATAGTTAGCATGCCACTTGTTTTAGCATTGTTGACTTGCGACTATTTTAAACATAGTTGACTTTCTACTAGTTTTAACATGTCATTGTTTTAATGTACCAAACTTTCTACCCATTAATTATTCTTGTTAGAGCAAGTATAATAAGGTACAGTCATTATGCTATAAAATTTAAAATAATATAGTTTTGTTGAGTTGGATGAAAGAGAAGAGGAGAGAGAAGAGAAGCAGGCTACAAGAAAATAGCCAGCTGCAGCGCGTGCTCCTAAGCACTTTGTGAGATTGCAAGGTGGACAATATGCATATAAAGTAGTTCATACTAGTATCTAACTATTGTATGAGCTGACTACAAATAGACTGTAGATGACATGATAAAAACATATAGCCAACTGCTGACTCTTCTATTGTTCTTGCTCTTATGGTTTTGTATAGCTAACTTGAAAGTTCACGTGAAACAATAGTATATGCAATAGTATATGCTTGTTACATTTCGTAGGAAGTGATGAATATGTTCTTTCCTCGAAATCATATTTGGGAGAGAGGCTTCTTGTAGTCTCCTAGTCCTATCTTAGGTGAATTTTCTTAACGTCTAAAACTATAGTTATGTTATGAAGTATCTTCTTTGGCCCTTTTCTTACATATTATAAACACGACAAGCAAATAACGAAGAACGAGAAAGAAAACGTAGCGGAGACACAAGATTTGAACGTGAAAACCCACTCCAACACAGAGGGAAAAAACCACGGACGGCAGCCAACAAAACTACACTATACCGGGAGGTGTTTAGAAATGCCATGGATTATCTTATAATTTGATCAACCCTAGCCGGTGGCTTACAAGAGGTATATATAGGAGCGATGAGCCTCGCTCCCTTGTCAGAAGTTAGCCTCCCTTTAGTATGAATTTAGATCATAATATAACATTATTATTCAAGATATATTTATGCAGAGGTTGGTGACCGTAATAATTTAAATGAGCTAAATACATTGGAACTACATCTTCCTGGAAAATGGTAAGAGTGTCTTGGACAGTGTTACCGAAATGTCGGAGCGGTGACAATATTATTTTGGTGAACCGTTCAAAGAAGATAAACGTGATGACAACGTGATCGGCGGCAGACGTTGCACTCAAGGCGCATGTTATGAGTTGTCATTAGGGTTGGTCTCATATGATTGTGTTTGTGTTCTAGCTTGTGCTGAATTGATCACATTGTAAAAAAAAAATGTGTTCGCTGACATTTTTTTTTTTTGAAACATGTTCGCTGACATTTTAATGTAATCTGACATATATATTCATGTAATGGACGACTGAAAAATGCTCTGTGCAAACGAGTGAAACCAGAACAACCGTAACAGATGGGCATCCTTCTTTGACCATAGACAAAAGCAAAAAGCCCTTGCTGACTAGGTACCTCGTGGGAAACCGATTTACCTCCATGGCCAAAGAGCATCTCGATCACACATCCGCCACAAACATCAAGCCAACAACATTGTTTTTTCGTTGCTAAAGAATTTTTGCCCCGTATCCATAACATCGTTCTATACTAGTGATGAGTTGAAACTGAGTAGTTGCGCTTCAAAAAGTTTGGTCAACGTGGAAGCAATTATTTTTCAACTGACATTGAAATATCTGGCTGATGTTTGTTTCACGTTCTACCGGTCTGTCCGGAACCTTCCGTAGATTAGTTTGGTTCAGCTTCGTGACACGATGTTAGGTGCTCTAGAACATCCGTAACAAACTAACTATAGAAGGCAAAATCATGAACAATCCTGATGTTTTCTTCTAAATAAATATCATTTTATATGCAGAGTTTGAGAGTTTTGGTCACAGTTAATCGGCACCTGGTAGGACAAGATTAGAGAACTCACGCCAAGCTCAAGGATATGGATCATGCATGAGACTTTGTGATGCTCGCCCGTTGGGTTGTTGTCTTTTTTTTGAGAGAGAGAACATCGCAGCTTTATTGATTAACACACATCAATACAAAGTTCTCCGGATAGCAACTGGTAAAACATGAAAAGAGAAAATACAAAGAGTAGTCTCACTACTACGAGCTAACAGATGTGTTGCGACATTATTTTTCCAACTAGTATGCTTGAAAGAAACAGTAGAGAACTCAGTAGCCAGGCTTTTGATGTCGCCCACCACAATTCCTACAGCAGAACGATCCTTCTCGGGTGATAGGATACGTTGAATCAATGAGAGACAGTCCGACATCAGAATGATCTTCTGAAAACCCTTATCCCTCGTAATCGATAGAGCTTGCCGAACTGCAACAGCCTCTGCCATTTCTGGTGCAGTAATGCCGTCCACTCCTTCATTGCATGCAAGACGAACGGATCCAGTGTGATCCCTCACCACTGCACCCCAACCCATCCGATGCTCGGCTTGGAACACAGCTGCATCAACATTAACACATACCTGACCGCACGGTGGTGGAATCCATTTTGGAGCTGTCGTGGACTCACATATGCTGGCTGTCGAAGGTTTGTACCAATGTTGAACAATGTTCTCCTGGATGTGGTGGTGTTGGAGTGTGTGCGAGATCCTTGGGATCAAAACTCGTTGTATCACTATGTTGGTGCCACGTGAGGTTTTATATATATAGCCGGGATTAGGTCTTATGTTTTAAAACAAAAATTAAAATATTTGCAACGCATATGTTCAATTATATATACTGAAGTGTGTTTTAGCAAATTAATTCTCGGGGGCGCATAACAGTATATTTACTACTCCTTTTTTTTTGGAACAATATTTACTACTCCTTTTGATTGCGGTCGCACCGTTTGATCCCTCCTCCATTCTTCCATTTTAAACTCAACTCAAATGCTTCCTGCCTACACGCATCCACTTGGATTCTAGTCGTTGCTTCTTCCATATAGTTCCCCCATATCTAACGTGTCTGTGCATAGTTTTCCCTGCCCACGCTCCATGTATGCCGCTGTGTCTGCGGATGGTTGGCTGCTCGAGCTTTTGGTGGTTTCGCCGACCGAGTAATCATGCTGTTGCCCGGTCAAAATCCTGGGGATCGATTGGCTGTCTTGTTGTGCAACCTTTTCGTGGTGCAATCAGCATAAGCCAAGCCGATAAACTCACACTTTCTGGAAGAGCCTTTTAGGCGAGCGAAAGAAATATTTCTTCGACGTTGTTCGTTTCGCGTAGAGGATAGGGGATCGATGTTTCATAATTCTAATTTGAATGGCAAATCAAGACTACGTGCATGAGCACAATTATTAAAGTAATTAATCAACATGGGCAAGAGTATGTAACACGGAAAAACAACCGAACAATCCTCTAACACCACCATGATATCGGGAAGGAGATCTCGCGCTCGAACGAATGGTCAAATATCACTTGTTGTATACTACTCTACTCCCATCATTATTCCAGGATATATTATGATTCAGAATTACTCTATTTATATGCTTTTGATGGCATGGAACTGGTATCACGTGATTCATTTCCAAAAGTATTTGGGTGTGATAGGAATTAATGCCAGCCATTAGATCATCAGCAACTAACGGTTGAAATCATGTGGGCTCACTTTAATATTTCGCATTTTCAGAAGCTTGGCATAGCTTTGCTTACGTGCAAACATTTCATGCCATTTGACAAATGTTCAAATTCAGATTATCTCCTCTCCCTGCTGTTTATTTGCCACAAGCGAGGAATCTTTCCGTTCCGCGCCTCCTCCTCTCTTGTCCTGGTCTGCCTCCCGGCTCACTCATCGTATCTTTGCGCCGTATCCATGAACTGACCCCCAAAAGGAATTGACCGGAAAATGCTCCTGCGTGTCTGATGGGCCAAAAGGAGTCCACGCACGCTCGGTCTCAGCTTTGGTCCGACAACGCTAGACCGTACTCGACCGCATTTCGATTTTTTGCGTACACTCGCACAGCATGGCGCCTCTTTCTCGATGATCAATCAGCACTCACAACGCGATTTCGATCACGCGAGATGAGATAGATGACCGTAGTGAACCTGTGCTTTGTGGACGTGCTGCCGTGTTGAACGTGGACATCAAGCACGTCATACCCATGACAACTTGCGTCGGGCATGTTTTCTTTTCTTGAGCATATGTCCGTTGATATCTATTAATAACTAGATTTAAATGTGCACCTTGACGCACGACCCCGTAAAACACATTCATAGGTAGGAAAGTGATAATAAATCTTTTCAGGTTTCACGAAACATAGCAAATCACCATAAATTATAACCAGAGAAACAAACTTTTTCATTTTGCGCTAAGCATCAACTGAGACAAATTGTTTTGATTGTGCGTTCTGGGCTCTTGGTTTAGCTCGCACCAAACTGTGAACTGACTTAACCAAGGGATACATTTTCAGCAACACATATACATATATGAGTTGGGCACTACCATGACAGGCAAAAAAAAAATGGAATTACAACATCAGAATTATTTGCATGGCATATGTACAGAGGCTTATGCCATTTTGGCCGAGCACAAAAAGGTACAAAAACAGATATTACAAGTGCAAGTAGCAGTGAATAACAATGAGGACGCCTTTGTGTGCTCAGGACGAATTCTGCACTCAAACTTTTTGAGGTCTGCGATCACTCTGTCAACCTAGATCATGTAAGTAGGACTTGTTTCGTATTTTCCATTGTTTCCAGGCATCCATTATCTCTGTGAAAATGATTCCAGCCAACTTATCTTGTTAAAGAATTAAGTTCAAATTTATACACATAGATGGCATTCAGTTCATTATAACATGATTAATAATATCAAAATGGGAAAAGAAAGGCAAAAACTAATAAGTTATAAATCCAGAGCCACCATTCTCGTAAGAAGCCTAAGAAGAATTGGCCAATAAACACAGAAGATATTGGAATATTGGTGTAAGCACATGTTGGATATATATACAAGTTATCCAAATAGGCAAGATTGCTATGCATCGGATCGAAGTTAATAAGATATCAACCCATTCAATAGTACTCCTACTTCCCAAAGAAAATATGCCTGAATAATATCTTATTATTTGGCAGTATTGAACTTATATAAATTCACTTAGTTTTCCTCCTGGTACTATCTAGATCTGATTCGAAGCCAGAACTTGGGTACTACACCAGATCTACTGTGGATGGTCCAGCACTCAATTAGCAACAGAGCGCTCTTCGGTCTGGTAATCTCATATCTAGACTTGCACGGACAGTGGACTATTGAATGGGAAGATACAAACTGGAAACGAAGAGTTCATAGAATAGTGGAGTTTGGCTAGTTGGCTGAATATCTTCTTAGGGAAAACAATAGCGAACTTTCTATATGCAGTTACCTAAATACATGTATTGGACAACCATATCTTTGAACAATCTCAACTGATTTAGCAACTTGACAGATGTACACAAAGCCCAGAAGCACCAAAGGCAGCGACATGCATAATGGTCAACCATTTGCATTCATACATGGATCAGTTACAAAATTTCGAAGGCATATGCATCCACCGGAACATATTTGATAGGCATGAAACTGCTATTCAAGTTTGAGGTAAAACTTCAGGTGAAAACAAGAGAAGATTATTTCTGGTTCAGAACAATGAGACAATGACAAAAAAAAAATACTGCACAGGTTGCTGGATGCCTACTTTTTTTAGACAACCATTTCGTAGCAACATTTCCTATAGAACTATTATAAACATACATCCTGGGATTTTCATTCTTATAAGCTATGATGGTCCCAAAGTTGTTTTCGAAATGGAGGATGTGATGGGCCCAATAGCGTCATCCTCGCGTTTAACCAGACAAGAATGATCGATGAAAGTGATATATCACTTTGGAGAAGCTACATACCTACAAAGTGTTTTCCTGGTGGAGAGGCAAGCGTGTTTCTTCAGCGTGTTCATCAGGACCATCCTGACACATAAACCTAGAACAAACCAAAATTAGTCTAACATTATTATTGTAAACGTACTTGACAAAATTACATGGTTCAGTCGATACAGAGTATTCATCTTAAGAACATCCTATGGGCAAACAGATCTGAAAACAATAGAGTTGCTAGCAAAGAGTTAACAAAATGATTGTTCCCTTCTACCTCCTCTCTGGTTTGTAATCAAAATTCATGGAAAATACAAGCAGTATAAAATCTCAAGAGCTAGTTTCTCTTGTCTCTGTCTTGGGAGCAAACACACAGTTATAGCTTCATGTAAGCAAGTGGTAGCTATCGATAAGGTAAAAAAGATTAGTCTACACAAGTAGTAGTGCTCTGCCTCTGTAGCTTTCAAAGTGCAACATTTATTTTCATATGCTATATTATTAGTAGCAGAACATGTAGCATCATTTATAAATGTTGTATCTAAAATAGCGGGGGAAGCCTATCCTCGTCAAATCTCATTTTGAATGATTTGCACCAGATTTTGCAGGCACAAATGTGGAAAAATCAAGTCACTATGCATATAGAGTGCAACAGACTGGAAATATTAGTAGGGCAATTATTGGAATGTCAAGAGAAATTGCGAAACTGAAGTGATCTATCTAATAAGAGAAAAGAAGCACCCAAAGATCATACTAAAATATTATCCAGTAGCTTAATAGACTTAAATACCTCTGAACATACCCTTGACCAGATGAATCGTCGTACATTTAACCTAAAGCTCCTTCAAGCTTTCCCTCTGATTCTTTTCTATAGGGGATGGCGGAAACAGGTAATCATTTGATCTAGAAAAATAAATGCTGAACAATTCAAAATTCAGTAACCATGTAAGCATAAATAAAAGTAATGCAGACTAAACACAAACCAACTAACAAATTACAGGTCCCAATGAACACAAACATCAAACAGTAAATCTATCATTTTCATTTTGTAGTTTTCAAACCAGAAGAAGCTTAAATATGGGACAATGCATGCAACTATAACAAAACATTGTCCAAAGATACATACATTGTGCTTCAGTTTGAGAATTAAAATACTTGCCTCATCTTTCTCCTTGAAAACTAAACAAGCGGGAATTTACATTTCTTCATGAAAACTAAAATACATGTCTCATCTTGCCTCATTCTTATTGGAGCCTGAAGGGTGAGGAAGCCTCCCTAGGATGAAGCTGAGGAGCGGTGGAGGGAGCTCGAGCTTGCAGCGCAGTGGTGCCCGATCCCTACTGATCCAACAATCTACACACGGATCTGACCCCAAATCGCAGTTTGTTCAGGCCAAAACCCCATCGCGCACCACCCCTGCATCGCCACAGCAAGCGCTTAGAGAGAGTTCTGGAGGTGAGATGGGGAGAAAGAAATCAGATACGAGGGAGTGAGAGGCTAGGAGTGGCATACCTCGAGCGAGCGTCGATGCTGCCTGTCGCTAAGGAGCCGGGGATGGTGGCGGCCTCCCGTGATCCTCCCCATGGGCCGACCACAGAGGAGAGGTGGACCTCGGGGCGCCCGGTTGGCCATCTACCGTCCCCGCTGTAGCTGCCCGTCCAACGCAACCGCGCTACGCCATAGCGCATCCTCGTCGGCGGCGCGGCGCACGGCGAGGGCCGCCGCCGCCTCCCGCAGCTCCCCCGCCGCCTCGGCCGTGGCCGCCGTCTGCTCCTCCAGGCTGCGGGCGTGCGCCGCAGCGCGTCCTCGTCGGCAGCGCGGCGCACGGCGAGGGCCGCCGCCTCCTCCCGCAGCTCCCGTGCCGCCTCGGCCGCGGCCGCCGCCTGCTCCTCCAGGACGCGCGCGTCGCCGTCGTCCATTGCTTCCGCCTGCGCCTTCCTGGCCTGGCGCGCGGGGGAGATGGCGGTGGTGGGACCGGCGGCGGCCTGAGTAGGAGAGAGCGATGGGGATAGGGGGAGGAGGAGGAGGAGAGCGGCGGGATTGGAGGAGAAACGGGTGGCGGCTAGGGTTTTTTCGCCCTGGGGCTCGCTTTTATACGAGGCTGCGGTGAAATACCGAAAATACCCTGCGGGTTGAGATCCACTGCCTGACGCCAATGCATACCGACGGAGATCCCAGCCGCAGTCGCCGACAGGCGGGCCCGAACGATGGTGGGGCCCACCAGCAGCCTCAGGCAGGTAGCACAGGATCATTGCATGTCTTTATCTAGTGGGAGGAGAGGCAAGAACAAACGGCTGAGATACATAGATGAGGAGATCCGACGGCTCACGTGCGCTAATCGCTGTGAGGCCCCCTATGGGGGCATCAATTATACCTTTAGATGATCAACAGTATAGGTAATAAATAGCGTAAAAGGTAGTACAAATTACAAATAAGTACTTTAACCACCTAGCGATGACTACAAATATTGAAGCAAGCCAAAACCACGTCATCATTTTTGTCCCACCATCTAGGCAAAGTTTGTTGTAGCAGACGCGCAGGAAATGACCAGCGCAATAGAACAACAACCATTGCTAATAATGAGACTCGTAGATTGAAAGAATTGGATATGAAACCGAAGAACCCGAAAACCGAGTATATGACATGTGATTCGCCGGACACATTACTCTATGCGCCCTTCACCAGCGGTAGGCACACCACGGAAGCGAGGATAGAGCGGAGGACCTTATTTTGACTTCACGACCCCCCCACCCCCACCACACGGAAGAAGAACACACTAAAAGTGCAAAAAGAAATACAAGGATGAAAACCCTCCCAACAAGGGGGAGGGGGTCCGCTACACTTTCAACATCCAAGGGTTGTCGGAGGTGGGACGGACCGGCGGCAGCCGTCGCTGGCAAGAGGCATAAAAAAACCTAGATCGTATGTGGCCTCCTCTCTCTCCCTATCGGGCTGTACAGATACGACGTGAGGAGTTGACCAATATGGTTCACCACAAGACCTGATGAAACCAAGGCCCAGCCGCGTCCCCCAAAGGGATTTGGGGCGCGTCGGACATTTGATCGCGCCCACCTGCGCGTTCTAAAGATCGTTTTCTTCCGGTGCGGCCCAAGACGTTGTCCGGCGCCCCGTGCCCGGCCCCGCTACACAGGGGACTGCGGGCGCGCCAGACGCAAGAAAAATATGTTTCTCAAGTGGCGGGCCAGCTTCATCAGCGGCACGAAACGAAGTGGTGCAACTTTGCCTAATGGTGACACCGGTTTCCATGGCATTGCAGGCGAGACGTCCCATCGGTGTTGCACCTCCTCCACGCATCGCCGTTGTCCTCCTTCCCACGCCTTCTCCACCGTTTACCACTCTTTCTGCCCGCCTCTTCCTGCACCATGACTGGCTATAAAAGCCGCCTTCGCTCGCTATCGCCAACACAGCCGCCGGCAATCCTCCCCTCCGCCTCCACGAAAGCATGCCTTGTCGCCTAGCCACCATCTTCGAAATGATGAGCCACGTCGGCAGCGGCCAGGCACCTCCACCACCACCACCACCACCACCTCTCCCGGTCGACATATTCGAGTTTGATTATGCCGACAACGAGGACGACGACATCGAGGAGGACCTAGAGGAGGAAGCGCTTCACGCGCAGCTCATGGCTGACGCGGAAGAGGAGACGCTGATGACGTTGGGACTCCAAGTGCAGGGCGTTGTGTCAGCAGAGTATTTTTCCCACAAGGGTGACTCGATGGTTTATATCGAACTCCCGGGGAACTAGATAAAGAGTATTTTCTTCTCCCTTCTTCTAGCAATCCTGCAAGTAAAATAAAAGTCTTGTGTCCCCAACTTCACCGTGTGGTTGTCAAGCACAATGTTTCATGTAAGTAAATAAAACACAAGTAAAAATAAAGTGAGTAAAACTAGAATAAATAAAATAACTAAGTAAGAACTGTAATGGAGTTGATTGTTTTTGGTATTTTGGATGCAAATAAGAAAATTTAATATTTTTGTATTTTCGAATTAAAATAGTGCAGCAAATATAAAACAAGATAAAAGCAATATAAAGGTGTTTCTTATTACGAAAAGTGGATCGGGGTTCATGGGTTCCTGGCTATTCTCTCTTTTAAGTTGTAGTGAATAAATAGTAATTCGTCAATGAGATATGAGGATGCAAAATAATAATATGAGTAAGATAAGCATTCATATGGGCATCACGTCCTAACATAGTGATGATGCAACAAATCTCTCTTATACTCCACAAGAAAGGGAAAACTCCATGCAATCTTGTATTAAGAATTAACAGAGCATAGCAATAAGTACTTTAACATGATGTTTGAATACCAAATATGTTGCCTTGAACAAACAAGATCATCACTACTGTCACGTGACAAACATAGCACATGCATTCACTTTGTCCCTAGTGAGGTAGAAAAATAAAATATAAAGCCATATTAGATCATGAATTTATTGTCACTATCAATCACTAAAACCATACTACATCATCTAATACACACATCACCCCACACGCTCTTGCATAGATGTTATATCAGAACAAATACTTAAGAACGGGGTACATAATATGCATCTATCAATACATCTTACACATAACACGATCAGATCTCATAGCACAATATCATAGAATAAGGATCCACTACATAGGTATTACAAATATGGCCATAATCATGTGAGGCAGCTCATATGGCACTAAGAACTATGAAGAACATGAGAGAAACAGATCAAGATATTGCCACAAACCCGTAGTCCAGAGGTGGACCACTCTCCCTTGATCATGGTGATGATGATGAAGACGTTGGAGAAGGTGGAGATCACTCTGGCGGTGATCCCTGATGGCGTGTATTTCACACGTTCGTTGGGCAACCCCAAGAGGAAGGTATGATGCGCACAGCAGCAAGTTTTTCCTCAGAAAGAAACCAAGGTTTATCGAACCAGGAGGAGCCAAGAAGCACGTTGAAGGTTGATGGCGGCGGGATGTAGTGCGGCGCAACACCGGAGATTCCGGCGCCAACGTGGAACCCGCACAACACAACCAAAGTACTTTGCCCCAACGAAACAGTGAGGTTGTCAATCTCACCGGCTTGCTGTAACAAAGGATTAACCAAATTGTGTGGAAGATGATTGTTTGCAGAGAAAACAGTAAAAACAAGTATTGCAGCAGATTTGTATTTCAGTATTAAAGAATGGACCGGGGTCCACAGTTCACTAGAGGTGTCTCTCCCATAAGATAAAAGCATGTTGGGTGAACAAATTACAGTCGGGCAATTGACAAATAGAGAGGGCATAATAATGCACATACATGTCATGATAAGTATAGTGAGATTTAATTGGGCATTACGACAAAGTACATAGACCGCCATCCAACTGCATCTATGCCTAAAAAGTCCACCTTCAGGTTATCGTCCGAACCCCTTCCAGGTATTAAGTTGCAAAGCAACGGACAATTGCATTAAGTATGGTGCGTAATGTAATTAATAACTACATCCTCGGACATAGCATCAATGTTTTATCCCTAGTGGCAACAGACACAACACAACCTTAGAACTTTCGTCACATCGTCCTGGTGTCAATGCGGGCATGAACCCACTATCGAGCATAAATACTCCCTCTTGGAGTTACTAGCATCAACTTGGCCAGAGCCTCTACTAATAACGGAGAGCATGCAAGATCATAAACAACACATATGCAATAACTTGATAATTAACATAACATGGTATTCTCTATCCATCGGATCCCGACAAACACAACATAGAGTATTACGGATAGATGATCTTGATCATGTTAGGCAGCTCACAAGATCCAACAATGAAGCACAATGAGGAGAAGACAACCATCTAGCAACTGCTATGGACCCATAATCCAGGGGTGAACTACTCACTCATCACTCCGGAGGCGACCATGGCGGTGTAGAGTCCTCCGGGAGATGAATCCCCTCTCCGGCAGGGTGCCGGAGGAGATCTCCGGAATCCCCGAGATGGGATCGGCGGCGGCGGCGTCTCGGAAGGTTTTCCGTATCGTGGTTTTTCGCATCGGGGTTTCGCGACGGAGGCTTTAAGTAGGCGGAAGGGCGAGAGTCGGGGGCCGACGAGGGGCCCACACCACAGGGCGGCGCGGGCCCCCTTGGCCGCGCCGCCTTGTGGTTTGGCCACCTCGTGGCCCCACTTCGTATGCTCTTCGGTCTTCCGGAAGGTTCGTGGCGAAATAGGCCCCCGGGTCTTGATTTCGTCCAATCCCGAGAATATTTCGTTACTAGGATTTCCGAAACCAAAAACAGCGAAAACAACGAAGCGGCACTTCGGCATCTTGTTAATAGGTTAGTTCCAGAAAATGCACGAATATGACATAAAGTGTGCATAAAACATGTAGGTATCATCAATAATATGGCATACAACATAAGAAATTATCGATACGTCGGAGACGTATCAAGCATCCCCAAGCTTAGTTCTGCTCGTCCCGAGCGAGTAAAACGATAACAAAGATAATTTCTGAAGTGATATGCCATCATAACCTTGATCATACTATTTGTAAACATATGTAGTGAATGCAGCAATCAAAACAATGGTAATGACATGAGTAAACAAGTGAATCATAAAGCAAAGACTTTTCATGAATAGTACTTCATGACAAGTATTAATAAGTCTTGCATAAGAGTTAACTCATAAAGCAATAAATCAAAGTAAAGGTATTGAAGCAACACAAAGGAAGATTAAGTTTCAGCGGTTGCTTTCAACTTGTAACATGTATATCTCATGGATAATTATCAACATAGAGTAATATAACAAGTACAATATGCAAGTATGTAGGAATCAATGCACAGTTCACACAAGTGTTTGCTTCTTGAGGTGGAGAGAGATAGGTGAACTGACTCAACATAAAAGTAAAAAGAATGGTCCTTCAAAGAGGAAAGCATCGATTGCTATATTTGTGCTAGAGCTTTTATTTTGAAAACATGAAACAATTTTGTCAACGGTAGTAATAAAGCATATGAGTTATGAAAGTTATATCTTACAAGTTGCAAGTCTCATGCATAGTATACTAATAGTGCCCGCGCCTTGTCCTAATTAGCTTGGACTACCGGATCTTTGCAATGCACATGTTTTAACCAAGTGTCACAATGGGGTACCTCCATGCCGCTCGTACAAAGGTCTAAGGAGAAAGCTCGCATTTTGGATTTCTCGCTTTTGATTATTCTCAACTTAGACATCCATACCGGGACAACATGGACAACAGGTAATGGACTCCTCTTTAATGCATAAGCATGTGCCAACAATTATTATTCTCATATGAGATTGAGGATATATGTCCAAACTGAAACTTCCACCATGGATCATGGCTTTAGTTAGCGGCCCAATGTTCTTCTCTAACAATATGCATGCTCCAACCATAAAGGTGGTAGATCTCTCTTACTTCAGACAAGACGGACATGCATAGCAACTCACATGATATTCAACAAAGAATAGTTGATGGCGTCCCCATAAACATGGTTATCGCACAACAAGCAACTTAATAAGAGATAAAGTGCATAAGTACATATTCAATACCACAATAGTTTTTAAGCTATTTGTCCCATGAGCTATATATTGCAAAGGTGAATGATGGAATTTTAAAGGTAGCACTCAAGCAATTTACTTTGGAATGGCGGATAAATACCATGTAGTAGGTAGGTATGGTGGACACAAATGTCATAGTGGTTGGCTCAAGTATTTTGGATGCATGAGAAGTATTCCCTCTCGATACAAGGTTTAGGCTAGCAAGGTTATTTGAAACAAACTCAAGGATGAACGGTGCAGCAAAACTCACATAAAAGACATATTGTAAACATTATAAGACTCTACACCGTCTTCCTTGTTGTTCAAAACTCAATACTAGATGTTATCTAGACTCTAGAGAAACCAAATATGCAAACCAAATTAGCAACTCTAAGTGTTTCTTCATTAATGGGTGCAAAGCATATGATGCAAGAGCTTAAACATGAGCACAACAATTGCCAAGTATCAAATTATCCAAGACATTTTAGAATTACTACATGTAGCATTTTCCAATTCCAACCATGTAACAATTTAACGAAGAAGAAACTTCGCCATGAATACTATGAGTAGAGCCTAAGGACATACTTGTCCATATGCTACAGCGGAGCGTGTCTCTCTCCCATAAAGTGAATGCTAGGATCCATTTTATTCAAACAAAACAAAAAATAAAAACAAACCGACGCTCCAAGCAAAGTGCATAAGATATGACGGAATAAAAATATAGTTTCAGGGAGGAACCCGATAATGTTGTCGATGAAGAAGGGGATGCCTTGGGCATCCCCAAGCTTAGACGCTTGAGTCTTCTTAGAATATGCAGGGGTGAACCACCGGGGCATCCCCAAGCTTAGAGCTTTCACTCTCCTTGATCATATTGCATCATACTCCTCTCTTGATCCTTGAAAACTTCCTCCACACCAAACTCGAAACAACTCATTAGAGGGTTAGTGCACAATAAAAATTCACATGTTCAGAGGTGACACAATCATTCTTAACACTTCTGGACATTGCATAAAGCTACTGGACATTAATGGATCAAAGAAATTCATCCAACATGGCAAAAGAGGCAATGCGAAATAAAAGACAGAATCTGTCAAAACAGAACAGTCCGTAAAGATGGATTTTATTAGGCCACCAAACTTGCTCAAATGAAAATGCTCAAATTGAATGAAAGTTGCGTACATATCTGAGGATCATGCACGTAAATTGGCTTAATTTTCTGAGCTACCTACAGGGAGGTAGACCCAGATTCGTGTCAGCAAAGAAATCTGGAACTGCGCAGTAATCCAAATCTAGTACTTACTTTACTATCAAAGACTTTACTTGGCACAACAAAACTCAAAACTAAGATAAGGAGAGGTTGCTACAGTAGTAAACAACTTACAAGACACAAATATAAAATAAAAATACTGTAGTAAAATAACACATGGGTTATCTCCCAAGAAGTTCTTTCTTTATAGCCATTAAGATGGGCTCAGCAGTTTTAATGATACACTCGCAAGAAATGTATTTGAAGCAAAAGAGAGCATCAAGAGGCAAATTCAAAACACATTTAAGTCTAAAATGCTTCCTATGCATAGGAATCTTGTAAATAAACAAGTTCATGAAGAGCAAAGTAACAAGCATAGGAAGATAAAACAAGTGTAGCTTCAAAAATTTCAGCACATAGGGAGGTGTTTTAGTAACATGAAAATTTCTACAACCATATTTTCCTCTCTCATAATAATTTTCAGTAGCATCATGAGCAAACTCAACAATGTAACTATCACATAAAGCATTCTTATCATGAGTCTCATGCATAAAATTATTACTCTCCACGTAAGCATAATCAATTTTATTAGTTGTAGTGGGAGCAAATTCAACAAAGTGGCTATCATCATATATAGGAGGCATATTGTAATCATAAAAGAAAATTTTCTCCTCAATGCTTGGGGGACTAAAAAGATCCTGCTCATCAGAGCCAGCTTCCCCAAGCTTAGAATTTTCCATAGCATTAGCAACAATGGTGTTCAAAGCATCCATAGTAATAACATTCCCATTAGCATGCATATAAAGTTCCATGGGTTTTTTAATTCTCTCTTCAAACACATCATGTCCTAATTCAAGATAAAGTTCATAAAGATCTCTCATATTTTTGTTGTTTTCCATTATGCTTAACTAGTGAAATAAAAACATGCATGATATTAAGTAAAGTAAAACAAGTAACTAATTTTTTGTGTTTTTGATATGGAAAACAAGATAGCAAGTAAAGTAAAACTAGCAACTAATTTTTTTGTATTTTGATTTAGTGCAGCAAACAAAGTAGTAAATAAAATAAAGCAAGACAAAAACAAAGTAAAGAGATTGGGAAGTGGAGACTCCCCTTGCAGCGTGTCTTGATCTCCCCGGCAACGGCGCCGTAAAATATGCTTGATGGCGTGTATTTCACACGTTCGTTGGGCAACCCCAAGAGGAAGGTATGATGCGCACAGCAGCAAGTTTTCCTCGTAAAGAAACCAAGGTTTATCGAACCAGGAGGAGCCAAGAAGCACGTTGAAGGTTGATGGCGGCGGGATGTAGTGCGGCGCAACACCGGAGATTCCGGCGCCAACGTGGAACCCGCACAACACAACCAAAATACTTTGCCCCAACGAAACAAGTGAGGTTGTCAATCTCACCGGCTTGCTGTAACAAAGGATTAACCGAATTATGTGGAAGATGATTGTTTGCAGAGAAAACAAGTAAAAACAAGTATTGCAGCAGATTTGTATTTCAAGTATTAAAGAATGGACCGGGGTCCACAGCTCACTAGAGGTGTCTCTCCCATAAGATAAAAGCATGTTGGGTGAACAAATTACAGTCGGGCAATTGACAAATAGAGAGGGCATAACAATGCACATACATGTCATGATAAGTATAGTGAGATTTAATTGGGCATTACGACAAAGTACATAGACCGCCATCCAACCGCATCTATGCCTAAAAAGTCCACCTTCGAGTTATCGTCCGAACCCCTTCCAAGTATTAAGTTGCAAAGCAACGGACAATTGCATTAAGTATGGTGCGTAATGTAATCAATAACTACATCCTCGGACATAGCATCAATGTTTTATCCCTAGTGGCAACAAGCACAACACAACCTTAGAACTTTCTCGTCATCTGTCCTGGTGTCAATGCGGCATGAACCCACTATCGAGCATAAATACTCCCTCTTGGAGTTACTAGCATCAACTTGGCCGGAGCCTCTACTAATAACGGAGAGCATGCAAGATCATAAACAACACATATGCAATAACTTGATAATTAACATAACATGGTATTCTCTATCCATCGGATCCCGACAAACACAACATAGAGTATTACGGATAGATGATCTTGATCATGTTAGGCAGCTCACAAGATCCAACAATGAAGCACAATGAGGAGAAGACAACCATCTAGCTACTGCTATGGACCCATAGTCCAGGGATGAACTACTCACTCATCACTCCGGAGGCGACCATGGCGGTGTAGAGTCCTCCGGGAGATGAATCCCTCTCCGGCAGAGGTGCCGGAGGAGATCTCCGTAATCCCCGAGATGGGATCGGCGGCGGCGGTGTCTCCGGAAGGTTTTCCGTATCGTGGTTTTTCGCATCGTGGGTTTCGCGACGGAGGCTTTAAGTAGGCGGAAGGGCGAGTCGGGGGCCGACGAGGGGCCCACACCACGAGGCGGCGCGGGCCCCCCTTGGCCGCGCCGCCTTGTGGTTTGGCCACCTCGTGGCCCCACTTCGTATGCTCTTCGGTCTTCTCGGAAGGTTCGTGGCGAAATAGGCCCCCGGGTCTTGATTTCGTCCAATTCCGAGAATATTTCGTTACTAGGATTTCGAAACCAAAAACAGCGTAAAACAACGAATCGGCACTTCGGCATCTTGTTAATAGGTTAGTTCCAGAAAATGCACGAATATGACATAAAGTGTGCATAAAACATGTAGGTATCATCAATAATATGGCATAGAACATAAGAAATTATCGATACGTCGGAGACGTAACAATCCCGGTGGAGTTTCCCCCTCCAATCTTCTCTGTTGCAGCCTCCATTTTCGTGTTTCTATCTTCATGCGGTGCTCTCACAAGAACTCTTCAGGTCCATATATATATATAGTAATTTTTAGGTCAAAATACGTCGGCGGGCGAAAATATCACGCGTTTTCGACGATCGCCGGCCGAATGAGGCTGGGTGGCGCGCCCTACCTTGCTGGGCACGCCACCTATGCTCTTTTGGGTCTCAGGCCTCTCCGGGTGTGGTTCCAGGGACTAGGATGCTTCTCCCAATGAAAAAGTGACTCTCCCAAAATCTCAGGTCAATTTGACTTCGTATACGTTTCTGAAAGTGAAAAATACACAAAACAGGGGTTTCCTGTGCAGAGTTATAACCCAAATAAAGGGAATCATTGGTAAATCCCCATAAATCAATGTAAAATGTGGTATTATCATCATGTATGTTGCAAATATGTGGGAATTCAATATGATATTGGAAAAAGTTCATGTATGCATTTTACATGAATCAGACGCTTTCACGCGCATTTCATAGCTAACGCAAAACATGAGGTGGCGGCCCACGCAGCGTTCGGCGCGGAGCAACCACGGCGGCAGGAGGCAGCGGCCATGAAGAAGGAGGCAAACGACGACGGGTCTGACCCGGAGGAGAAGGCGGCGGAGCATAGGGCCATCCTCGCGTACTTCGGGTCTCTAAAGCAGACCGTGGACGACACTCGCGCCCGCGAGGAAGTCAACAAGGAGTAGCGGCGTTGCGTCGTCGATGTCTCCATCCTACATGTGCCGATAGAGGAAGTGAGCCGCCGCTTCTTCGCGGAAGAGCGGTAGCGGCTCCTGAAGGATGCAACAGAACACCAAACTCTTTCTGTGGGGCTCCGGAAGGAATGGCGGCGGAGAAGCAAAAGAAGGAGGGAGGCGACGACAGGGTGTGGCCGTCGTGCGCCCCGAAGGACGGCGAGTAGGCTAGGGTAAATGGACTAGTAGTTTTTATTCGAAGTGCACTAGTATAAAACGGGCATATTGTGTCCGTTGGGAAGAGCCTTTAGTCCCGGTTTTCCAACCAGGACTATGTAATCGAGACTTAAAGCCTCACTCTTTAGTACCGGTTGTGTTACAAACAAGGACTAAAGGCCCTCCACGTGGGACGTGGACGCGCGTTGGGGCGGAGGACCTTTAGTCCCGGTTTGTAACACCAAGCGGGAATTACGTCTATTTTTTATCTAATTTTTTCCACTCCTTTTTTTTCTATTTTTTCAGAATTTCTAGTATTTGAGTTATTTGACAACTTTAGTCTCATACTACACTTAATTAATATCTATTCTAATTACTTACTCATGGTCAAACTTCACGCTCGGTCACCCATCCTCACACTCCTCCAGCACTAGCACGCTTAACTCCCGAGCTCCTCCCGTCCCGCTTCCAAGTGCTTTGCGCGCATGTTATTGATATTACTATCATATCAATACTATTAACCTGTTGGTCAGGATGTCACACTTCTTTATTGTTTGAGTTCCAAATAATTGTTTTAATAAACAAAATAAATGGTGTAATAATAATTTTAATAAACAAAAAAGGGGTCGGGCGGCTCCCAGTCGTGACCCCTATAGTAAAAAAAAAATTCAAAATGTAACACAATTCATGAAAATAATGGATTCATAGATAGTTCGGCCATACTAGGCTAATATTTGTACAAATTAAAAAAAAAATAACCGAAAACTAGTAACCACCATTGCCGCCACGGCCTATTCCTAGGCGGCGGTACATCGCCGCTGCGTAGTCGTCTTCCTCGTCGTTGGGCTCCTCCTTCGGCAGCGCGAGGTAGCTGCAACCCAGTTCGGCGTCCCTGCGCATCCTGCGCGGCCTGCTGGACTGGCCAGCGTGAGCGTCGTCGTCCAGGTTGGCGACGAGGCCGAGGCAACGATGGTGCTCCTCTTCCTCGCGGTGGTGATCCGCCGCGCTCCAGGCCTCACGAACTCGTTCCTCTCCTGGAACGATTCCAGTTGGGCGCGGCGTAGCCCCAGGAACTCCTCGGGGTCGTCCTCCGCCTTGACGATGGACGCCACAACCTTGTACTCCGGCGGCAGCGTCCACACCCGCTTGACGGGCTGGAGCTGGCGTGGAGAAGACTGGCGCCGTTCGCGGATAACGACGCTACCGCCATGGTGGCGCTTGTGAGTACGTGCCTCCTCTGGCTCATCCTTCACCGCCGCCAAGAAACATGGCGACGGCATGTGGTACGGTGAGTACCTCGCCGAGGAAGAGGAGGAGCGCGAGGAAGATAACGACATCTAATGGGAAGGGGTACCCCGCCATCCACAACACGCGCCTCGGCGACGAGAAGCCAACGGCGGCCGAAGCCATTGGCAACGGTGCCTTTTTCTTCGTGGTGGTCCAGGGCGATGGCGCTGGTGCTGGAGAACATGGAGGAGGGCGACGGTTTTGGAGAAGATGGAGGAAGGCGTTGGCTGGAATGTGCGGTGAGAAAGCGGCGCGGGGGGTTTAAATGGCGCCAAGTGGGCGTTGGTGAGGATTAACGCCGGCGCTGAAGATGATGAGACGCTGATGACGAGCAACATAACGCCGACGCTGAAGACGGGCAGGCGCCGATGAAGGCGAGCAGTCGCTGAAGACGGGCAGGCGCCGATGAAGGCGAGCAGTCGTTGAAGACGATTAGCCTTTGACGGGTGTGGAAGACGAGAAGGAAGACGACTCCGCCGATATTGATGAGCCGGGTCCACAGTCAGGAGGCTTTTCCCGCGCCTTTTTCCCGCGCCGGCGCCCCCGCTAGCCTCCCTTTTCTCTGGGTTTGTCCTGGAGGCATCAGATGGAGAGTTAAACCGACATACTGGGAATCAGGGGGGCTGCCCTGTATGCAATGATGGTTGTGAAGATATGAAACATATGCTATTTACTTGTCACGGGGCGAGGGAGGTCTGGAGATGCCTGATGTCTACGGGTGCTTCTATTCTTGTAGACAGTGTTGGGCCTCCAAGAGCAGAGGTTTGTAGAACAGTAGCAAGTTTCCCTTAAGTGGATCACCCAAGGTTTATCGAACTCAGGGAGGAAGAGGTCAAAGATATCCCTCTCAAGCAACCCCGCAATCACGATACAAGAAGTCTCTTGTGTCCCCAACACACCTAATACACTTGTCGGATGTATAGGTGCACTAGTTCGGCGAAGAGATAGTGAAATACAAGTAGTATGGATGTATATGAGTGGTAATAGCAATCTGAATAAAATATGGCAGCGAGTAAACATGCAACAGACCAGTAAATAAACGGAATTTCGATGCTTAGAAACAAGGCCTAGGGATCATACTTTCACTAGTGGACACTCTCAACATTGCAATCATAATTGAATATAAATATAAGCACTTCACTATGCTACTCTGAATTACTCTTTGGCAAGATAACGAACACTAATTCATCATGTAGGCAAACCTTAAAGATGTATTCCCAAGTACTAATAAACACCCCACGCCGTCACCGTGAGCATTCATAGGAGGTACTAACACACCACAATTTCATAGAGACATCCAACTCAAATCATAACTCGGTGAATAAGTATTCTATGAAATATAGCCTAAGAGACCCACACGGTGCACACACTCGTCACCTTTACACACGTGGGACAAGGAGTCTCCGGAGATCACATAAGTAAAATCCACTTGAATAGCATAACGACATCTAGATTACAAACTCATCATATGGATCTCAATCATGTAAAGTAGCTCATGAGATCATTGTATTGAAGTACATAGAGAGAGATTAACCACATAGCTACCGGTACAGCTCTTAGCCTCGAGGGAGAACTACTCCCTCCTCATGGGAGACAACAGCGTTGATGAAGATGGCGGTGGTGTCGATGGAGGAGCCTTCCGGGGGCACTTCCCCGTCCCGGCGGCGTGCCGGAACAGAGACTCCTGTCCCCCGGATCTTGGCTTCGCGATGGCGGCGGCTCCGGAAGGTTTCTCGTACCGTGGCTTTTCCGTATCGAGGTTTTAGGTCGGGGACCTTTAAATAGGCGAAGAGGCGGAGTCGGAAGGCCGACGAGGCGACGACACGCAGGGGGCGCGGCCCACCCCCTGGCCGCGCCAGCCTATCATCTGGGGCCCACAGGGCCCTCCCCTGGTGGCTCTCGGGTGTTCTGGAAGCTTCATGTGATTCTAAGATGCTGGGTGTTGATTTCGTCCGATTCCGAGAATATTTCCTTACTAGGATTTCTGGAACCAAAAACAGCAGAAAACAGCAACTGGCCCTTCGGCATCTCGTCAATAGGTTAGTTCCGGAAAACGCATAATAATGACATATAATGTGTATAAAACATGTGAGTATCATCATAAAAGTAGCATGGAACATAAGAAATTATAGATACGTTTGGGACTGATCAAGCATCCCCAAGCTTAGTTCCTACTCGCCCTCGAGTAGGTAAACGATAACAAAGATAATTTCTGAAGTGACATGCTATCATAATCTTGATCATACTATTGTAAAGCATATGAGATGAATGCAGCGATTCGAAGCAATGATGAAGATAATGAGTAAACAAATGAATCATATAGCAAAGACTTTTCATGAATAGTACTTTCAAGACAAGCATCAATAAGACTTGCATAAGAGTTACTCATAAAGCAATAAATTCTTAGTAAAGGCATTGAAGCAACACAAAGGAAGATATAAGTTTCAGCAGTTGCTTTCAACTTTCAATGTGCATATCTCATGGATAATTGTCAACATAAAGCAATATAACAAGTGCAATAGGTAAACACGTAAGAATCAATGCACACAGTTGACACAAGTGTTTGCTTCTAAGATAGAAAGAATAGGTAAACTGACTCAACAATAAAGTAAAAGATAGGCCCTTCGCAGAGGGAAGCAAGGATTAAATCATGTGCTAGAGCTTTTTAAGTTTTGAAATCATATAAAGAGCATAAAAGTAAAGTTTTGAGAGGTGTTTGTTTTTGTCAACGAATGGTAGTGGGCACTCTAACCCCCTTGCCAAACAGACTTTCAAAGAGCGGCTCCCACGAAGGACGTTATCTCTACCAGCAAGGTAGATCATCCCTCTTCTCTTTTGTTTACACATGTACTTTAGTTTTATTTATGGATGACACTCCTCCCAAACTTTTGCTCACACAAGCCATGGCTAACCGAATCCTCGGGTGCCTTCCAACATTCACATACCATGAAGGAGTGTCTATTTGCAAAATTAAGTTGCTTACTGATGAATCAGAGCAAAACATGTGAATAGAATTATTAATGAAGTTAATTAATTGGGGGCTGGAAACCCCGCGCCAGCTCTTTTTGCAAAATTATTGGATAAGCGGATGAAGCCACTAGTCCATTGGTGAAAGCTGCCCAACAAGATTGAAAGATAAAACACCACATACTTCCTCATGAGCTATAAAACATTGACACAAATAAGAGATAATAGCTTTTGAATTGTTTAAAGGTAGCACATGAAGTATTTGCTTGGAATGGCAGAGAAATACCATGTGGTAGGTGATACGTCCAATTTGCATCACTATTTTATATCATAATTTGTTGTTATTCATTGATATATTTCATATTTGGAGATGATACTTATGTTATTTCATCTATTTTGCATGTTTCATGATTATTGGAGGATCACGCACCGGAGCCAGGATTCTGCTGGAAAAAGCACCGTCAGAATGCAATATTTCGGAAGATCAACAGTTGACGGAAATTATATGAAAAATCCTATTTTTCCGAATGACGAAGGGAGCCAGAAGGGGGAGCCGAGGGGACCCGAGGTGGGCCTGATACGTCTCCGACGTATCGATAATTTCTTATGTTCCATGCTACATTATTGATGATATCTACATGTTTTATACACATTATATGTTGTATTTATGCATTTTCCGGCACTAACCTATTAACGAGATGCCGAAGAGCCGGTTGCTCGTTTTCGCTGTTTTTGGTTTCGAAATCCTAGTAAAGAAATATTCTCGGAATTGGACGAAATCAACGCCCGAGGGCCTATTTTTCCACGAAGCTTCCGAAGTCCGAAGGAGAGTCGAAGTGGGGCCACGAGGTGGCGACACACCGAGGGCGGCGCGGCCCAAGCCCCGGCCGCGCCGGCCCGTGGTGTGGGCCCCTCGTGCCGCCTCTTTACCTGCCCTTCCGCCTACAAATAGCCTTCGTCGCGAAACCCCCGATGCCGAGAGCCACGATACGGAAAACCTTGCCGAGACGCCGCCGCCGCCAATCCCATCTCGGGGATTCGGAGATCACCTCCGGCACCCTGCCGGAGAGGGGATTCATCTCCCGGAGGACTCTTCACCGCCATGGTCGCCTCCGGAGTGATGAGTGAGTAGTTCACCCCTGGATTATGGGTCCATAGCAGTAGCTAGATGGTTGTCTTCTCCTCATTGTGCTTCATTGTTGGATCTTGTGAGCTGCCTAACATGATCAAGATCATCTATCTGTAATACTATATGTTGGGTTTGTCGGGATCCGATGGATAGAGAATACTCTGTTATGGTGATTATCAAGTTATTACCTACGTGTTGTTTATGATCTTGCATGCTCTCCGTTATTAGTAGAGGCTCTGGCCAAGTTTTTACTCTTAACTCCAAGAGGGAGTATTTATGCTCGATAGTGGGTTCATGCCTCCATTAAATCTGGGACAGTGACAGAAAGTTCTAAGGTTGTGGATGTGTTGTTGCCACTAGGGATAAAACATTGATGCTATGTCTAAGGATGTAGTTATTGATTACATTACGCACCATACTTAATTCAATTGTCTGTTGTTTTGCAACTTAATACTGGAAGGGGTTTGGATGATAACCTGAAGGTGGACTTTTTAGGCATAGATGCATGATGGGTAGCGGTCTATGTACTTTGTCGTAATGCCCAATTAAATCTCACTATATTTATCATATCATGTATGTGCATTGTTATGCCCTCTCTATTTGTCAATTGCCCGACTGTAATTTGTTCACCCAACATGCTTTTATCTTATGGGAGAGACACCTGTAGTGAACTGTGGACCCCGGTCCATTCTTTTATACTGAAATACAAATCTGCTGCAATACTTGTTCTTTACTGTTTTCTGCAAACAATCATCTTCCACACAATACGGTTAATCCTTTGTTACAGCAAGCCGGTGAGATTGACAACCTCACTGTTTCGTTGGGGCAAAGTACTTTGGTTGTGTTGTGTGATGACCCACAAGTATAGGGGGTGTATCGTAGTATCTTCGATAAGTAAGAATGTCGATCCCAACGAGGAGCAGAAGGTGTTGACAAGCAGTTTCGATGAAGGTTTCACTGTAAATGCTCACAGACAAGTATTCGGGGGTTTTGATGTAACAGATGAAATAAGTACGAGTAAGTAAAATGCGAGAGAAATAATTGCAGCGAGTGGCCCAATCCTTTTTAGCACAAAGGACAATCCGGTTTGTTTACTTATAATGACCAAACGTTCTCGAGGACACACGGGATTTTAGTCTAGTGCTTTCGCTACATACGACTAATTAATCTTCATTGTTTTGATAAGTGTTGTGTGGGTGAACCTGTGCTAATGTACCGCCCTTCCTAGGACTAATACATACTTGTGATTATACCCCTTGCAAGCATCCGCAACTACAAGAAAGTAATTAAGATAAATCTAACCACAGACCTTAAACTCCGAGATCCTGCGATCCCTCCTCGCATCGATATACCAACGGGGGTTTAGGTTTCGTCACTCCGGCAACCCCGCAATTGGCAAACGAGTACAAGATGCATTCCCCTAGGCCCATAAATGGTGAAGTGTCGTGTAGTCGACGTTCACACGACACCACTAGAAGAATAACACCACAACTTAAATATCATAACATTGAATATTACTCAACCATAGTTCACTACTAACATTTAGACTTCACCCATGTCCTCAAGAACTAAACGAACTACTCACGAGACATCATATGGAACATGATCAGAGGTGATATGATGATGAATAACAATCTGAACATAAACTTGGTTCAATGGTTTCACTCAATAGCATCAACAACAAGTATGAATAGATACCGGGAGAGTTTCCCCTATCAAACAATCAAGATCAAACCCAAATTGCTACGGCGGTGACGAGGTGCTGCGGAGGAGATGGCGGTGATGATGGTGGAGATGATGATGATGGTGATGGAGATGATGTCCAGCTCGATGGCGGTGACGATGGCGTCGATTTCCCCCTCCGGGAGGGAATTTCCCCGGCGGATTCCTGCCCGCCGGAGAGCTCTTTTCTCTCCGGTGTTCTCCGCCCCGCAGAGGCGGGCCGTAACCCTTCGTGAGGATTCCTCCGTGGCTTAGGTCTTCGGGACGAAGGGTTTGGCGAAGAAAAGGAGGCGAAAGGGGTCGTGGGCCCCTCACACCACATGGCGGCGCGGCCGGGGCCCGGGCCGCGCCGCCCTAGGGTGTGGGCCCACCCTGGCTCCTCCTCGGCTCCTCCTTCCGGCTTCCTTCGTCATCTTGAAAAATAGGATTTTTGGTATAATTTCCTTCCACAGTTGATCTTCCGAAATATTGCGTTACGACGGTGCTTTTTCCAGCAGAATCCCGGCTCCGGTGTTCGATCCTCCAATAATGATGAAACATGCAAAATAGATGAAATAACATAAGTATTGTGTCCCAATATGAAATATATCAATGAATAACGAGCAAATTATGATATAAAATAGTGATGCAAATTGGACGTATCAACTCCCCCAAGCTTAGACTTCGCTTGTCCCCAAGCGAAACCGAACTCAATAGACATGACCACATGTTTATGGAGTGAAGAGTCGATAACCAAAATACGGACAAGAAACATCATATTCATTCACACAGGACATTATAGTAAACAACCTCTTATAACTCATATTGAAACAAGTATAAGGTAATCACAAGTAAAGGTGCATGAGAAATCATAATTAGTGATGGCAAACTTCGTTCTTGGTCAGAGAACAATTAATAGATTATATTTATCTTATTGAGCAGCGCTCTCATGTTAAAGTTTATAATGCACAACTTGCATACTCAATCATAATGGTCTCTTCATAATCATTGATAACTTGCAAAGCTATATTCATTCAGATCAAAATTGACTAAACAAGGAAGAATAAAAGACATGATGTAGCAAATCACAATATAATGGTTTGATCACAACTACTCAAATGCTTGCTTGAGATGGAGAGAAATAGGTTTACTGACTCAACATAAAGTAAAAGACAGGCCCTTCGCAGAGGGAAGCAGGGATTAAATCATGTGCTAGAGCTCTTTCAGTTTTGAAATCATATAGAGATAATAAAAGTAACATTTTGAGAGGTGTTTGTTGTTGTCAACGACTGGTAGCGGGTACTCTAACCCCCTTGCCGGACAACCTCCTAAGAGCGGCTCCCATAATATTTTCATTTTGTGTGGCACTCCTTCCAACCTTTCTTTCACAAACCATGGCTAACCGAATCCTCGGGTGCCTGCCAACAATCTCATACCATGAAGGAGTGCCTTTTTATTTTAGCTTTATGATGATGATGACACTCCCCCCAACCTTTGCTTACACAAGCCATGGCTAACCGAATCCTTCGGGTGCCGTCCATCAATCACATACCATGGAGGAGTGTCTATTTAGTTTAATTAATTTGGGACCGGGAATCCCATTGCCAGCTCTTTTTGCAAAATTATTGGATAAGCGGATGAAGCTACTAGTCCATTGGTGGAAATTGCCCAACAAGATTGAAAGATAAAACACCACATACTTCCTCATGAGCTATGAAACATTGACACAAATAAGAGATACTAAGTTTTGAATTGTTTAAAGGTAGCACATGAAGTATTTACTTGGAATGGCAGAAAATACCATGTAATAGGTAGGTATGGTGGACACAAATAACATAGGTTTGGTTGAAGGTTTGGATGCACGAGAAGTATTCCCTCTCAGTACGAGTCTTTGGCTAGCAAGGTTAATTAGCAAGCATAAGAGTCGAGGGAAACAAACAAACATACATATGATAGAAACAATCATGCATCTTCCTTGTAAGCACAAACAATTTTAACTTCAGAATAATGAGCTATGAGCTAACAAAAAAGACAATGAAACATCTACATGTATTTCTCTTTTCTATTTAAACCTCAAAGTGTTGTTGCTATTGACCAATGCTAAGTTTGCCAAAACCAAATAGATTTATTCAATGCTCCCAAAGTGATACCAATACTAACAACAAGATGAATCATAGAGATTGCAAACTAAAATAAGATGTGCAATATGTAAATGATAAGACTTCTCATTAATATTCCATATTGATAACTCACACCAAGGGATACATAGACAACTAAAGGAGAGATACTTCCAAACGCAACCCATCTTATACGATAACTTCCCTATTCATGATATGACACTACTTGATAGTAAAAAGTAAAAGGTAATGATAATGTGATACCGCGGCACTCCCCCAAGCTTGGAACAAACCAAGGGGATGCCAATACCGATGATGGATCACTCCTTAGGCGATGGTGGTGATGAATTCTTGACAAGCTTCTCAATAAGCTCCTGAAGCTCATCAATCCTGTATATGAGGTTGCGAATCATCTCCGAATTGTGCTCGACGCGGTTAAGAAGTCTGTCCGACGATGAGTCCCAACTCTTGGAGTTATTTCCCCAACCTTCAACTTCGGGCTCCGTCTTTCCTGCATTGTTAGAACGATCTATATCCCAATTGCTAGGCAGTGCTTGCCTTGGGAGTCCTTTCAATTTGATTATTGTAGATTAGATTGTGGAAAGGATGGTGAATGCCTGAAGAAGATGTCCTTGGAGCTAGGTAATGGCGGGGAAGTCCTCCTCCGGTCCTAATCCGTGCGCTCTTCTTGGCGTTGAGCGAGTTTGTCACCACTTCGACGCTTGCAATGGTGGTGCGTGGATGCTCTTGCGGAACTTCTTCGACTTCCTCTTCATCCTCCTTTGCTTCTTCCTTGACGCTCTTGTCCTCTTCTTTCCACTCACGATCCCGATTATCTTCATCCGGAAGCTCCTTGCCCTTGTTCTTGGAGACCATGGTGCCTCTAAACTGAAAACAGATCCTGGCAGAAACAGGTCGAAACAAAACACGTCGAGAAAACGATATACGGACCTCCAGGGGTCCGGGGAATTATATAGCAAAAATTTTCACGACAAACGGAAAGTACCAGATCGAACCAGAGTCGGAAAGGGGCGACGGGGCGGCCAAACCATAGGTCGGCGCGGGCCCAGGCTTGGCCGCGCCGGCCTATGGTGGCGCCCCCTCGTGCGTCTTTTCCACTCCGTTTCGAACTCGTAATTTTTCATATTTTCCAAAAACAACAAAAATAATGTTCGGAAAGTAAATCGCGAACTTTTCGTTACCAGTACTGTTACCTATTCAAAGTCGAGTTCTGGCGGACTGTCAATTTGTCCCTTGATGAAAGCTTCCGGTGTTTCCACTCGAATAATATCAACATCAACATTATAAGAATCACCTGAGATATAATGCTTGAGTCTTTGTCCATTCACCACTTGCGTAGCATTGCCTTGGAGAGAGCTAATTTTAATTGCTCCCGAACGATACACCTCCTCAACAACATATGGTCCTTCCCATTTCGAGAGTAATTTCCCCGCAAAGAATCCGAGACGAGACCGATACAATAGGACTTTATCCCCAATATTAAACTCTCTTTTGATGATCCTTCTATCATGCCATTTTTTAACTTTTTCTTTAAAGAGTTTAGCATTTTCATAAGCTTCACTTCTCCATTCATCTAGAGAACTTAATTGTAACAACCTCTTATCACCGGCAAGTTTAGGATCTCTATTTAATTCTCTAACAGCCCGATAAGCTTTGTGTTCTAATTCTAAAGGTAAATGACAAGCTTTTCCATAAACCATTTTATAAGGTGACATTCCCATGGGGTTTTTATAAGCAGTTCTATAAGCCCATAGTGCGTCTTTCAATTTACTAGCCCAATTCTTTCTAGATTTATTAACGGTCTTTCCCAAAATAGATTTAATTTCTCTATTTGATAGTTCTACTTGACCACTACTTTGAGGGTGATAAGCGGAAGCAATTCTATGATTAATACCATACTTAGCAAGAGTTTTTCTAAAACCTCCATGAATAAAATGAGAACCTCCATCAGTCATAATATATCTAGGTACTCCAAATCTAGGAAAAATAATATCTAAAAGCATTTTTAAAGAGGTCTCACCATCAACACTTTTTGTAGGTATGGCTTCCACCCATTTAGTAACATAATCAACAGCAACAAGTATATGAGTGTTACCTTTTGAAGAGGGAAAAGGTCCCATGAAGTCAAATCCCCAACAATCAAATGGTTCAATAACAAGAGTATAATTCATAGGCATTTCATTGCGTCTGGAGATATTACCAACCCTTTGACATTCATCACAAGATAAAATAAACTTCCTTGCATCTTTGAAGAGAGTTGGCCAATAAAAACCTGATTGTAGAACCTTTTGCGCGGTTCTATCTCCGGCGTGATGTCCTCCATAAGCACTGCCATGACATTTACTCAATATCTCTTGTTGTTCATATTCGGGAACACACCTTCGCATAATACCATCCACTCCTTCTTTATATAAGTGTGGGTCATCCCGAAATAATGCCTCAAGTCATAAAAGAATTTCCTCCTCCGCTGAGCTGAAAAGGTTGGAGGCAAGTACTTGGAAACAATAAAGTTAGCATAATCAGCATACCAAGGACTGTCTCGCGAGCTCACCTTTATCACAGCCAATTGTTCATTTGGAAAACTATCATTAACAGGAACAGGATCATAAGCAATATTTTCCAATCTAGACA
>NC_061510.1:116991614-117019286 GCF_022539505.1 Lolium rigidum
ACATGCCCATGTGGCGCCCTGGCTCCGGCGCCACACACCCATCCGACGTGGCCCGTCGACGCCGAGCTGGTGACCCCGATCCGACGTGGCAGCACGAGTGGCGCCGCTCCGGCCGGCGCCACACTTTGAAAGTGTGGCGCCCCTGGGAAGGGCGCCACACATTGACTTAAGTTTGGGCGCCGCGCGCGCCCAGCCCGACCCTTCTTCTTTCTTTCTCTTCTTCTCTTCCTCCTCCCCAACCCGGTTCTCTCTCTCCTCCCTCTCCCCCCACCAAATCCACCACCAAATCGTCGATCTGTCCGTGGAGATCGTTCCCCATCCATTTGTCAAGGTAATCTCCTTCAAATCTTCTCCATTCATCCACTAATTTCATAGATCGGGCTAGATTTGGACATGAACCCTAGACATGTTTTTTTTCTTTTGTGCACTCTATATTGTATTGTTTGTGTTGGAGATGGTAGCCTCATGTATGCATGTGTTTCAACCATAGATGTGTAGAAATCTACATAAGAAATTTCACATGTATGTGTATGAACTCTATGTATGTATGTGTATGTATATGTGTATGAACCCACATGTATGCCTAGTATTTGTGATGGAGTAACTCATATTTGTTAGTTGAATGGATCGTAATATGGTTCAAAAATGTAAACATGTAGGATGGCCGGTGCCGGTGGACGGGGAAGGGCGGCCGCCGCGGTCCTGGGCGCCCCGGGCCGGGGAAGGGCCGCCGCGGTGGAGCAGCAAGGGCCCCACGATCACCGTCACCCGCATCCTCCTCGTCTTCGCATGACGAACGCCGCTTCGAGTTCCTCCTCCGCATCGACGACGACCCACTCGGCATCAAGCGGCTACCGGACAAGTTCGCCGAGTTCGTCGACGGCGTCGAGCCGGCGCACTTGCAGCTACGGGAGGCTAGCTGCAACTTCTGCCGCTGGCCCGTGGAGGTCCTGTTCGACGGGCAGGGCAAGATGTACCCGCACACGGGGTGGGACAAGTTCGCCCGTGACCTCCACCTCGAGCCCGGCTGCCAGCTCACCTTCCCGTACGAGGGGGACGGCGAGATGATCGTCAAGGTGTTCGACGACACCGCCTGCCGTGTGCACTACCCCCACACCGGCGAATCCGGCTCCGACACCGATAGTTAGAACGTCGAGTGTTGTCAACTCTATCTTCGTTGCTTCGTGTTGTTTGAATTCTATCTTAAATTGTATGAAACTATGTGCTACGATGTTAGGTATGATGATGTTATGTCGATGATGTGTGTACGAAATGGCTGTTGATATGATGTGTGTATGATATAGCTTTTGACATGATGGCAGTTTTGTTGGAATATGGTAGGATTTTCCATGGTTTTAACACATGTCAATGAGTGGCGCCCTTCCCACCGGCGCCACATTGCACGAGTGTGGCGCCCGTGGCATCGGCGCCACACATGCATGTCTAATTGCACAAAACATCGTAAGACAAATCGTCGGGACTTGCCGTTTTGGCGACCCTCTTTGTGTGGCGCCCGTGGCACGGCGCCACGACACATGTGGCGCGCGATGCCACGGCGCCACACAAGAGGGTCGCCAAAACGGCTAAGTCCCAGACGATTTGTCTTACAGTATGTTTTGGGTCCAATAGCTCATATAAGTTGGCATGTGTGGCGCCGATGCCACGGGCGCCACACAAGCACCTGTGGCGCCAGTGGGAAGGGCGCCACACAAAGAGGGTCGCCAAAACGGCTAAGGACTTATCGTCCGGAGCCCCTGGATGTTTTCGACCCAATAGTTCATATAAGTTGGCACGTGTGGCGCCGATGCCACGGGCGCCACACTTGCATGTGTGGCGCCAGGGGAAGGGCGCCACACATTGACTTGTGTTAAAACCATGAAAAATCCTACCATATTCCAACAGTTTTGACAACAAGAACATTGCACTGAATATGTACCACACATTGACACAAGCATAATGGTTCAAATGACAAATAAGGTTCGACGACATCAAGGTTTCAATTACAATAAGGTTCAACGACACGAAGGTTCGAGAAGATCAAGGTTCGGACAACATAAAGGTTCGACAACAAGAACATAGCCAAAGGGACATCACCGCGTCGCAAAGGCTCCCTCCCCCTTGCCTTCTTCTTCTTAGCTTCTTCAGCCAATTCTTCCTTCTCTCTTAAGTCACGAGCCAACTGAACGACCGAATCGAAGAAGTGGTGGCGCTCCTCCGTCTTTGCAGCTTCCGCTTGAGCTCTCTCCTCCTTGATGCGTTCAGCCTCCCTAGCCACCTCCTCTAGGTGCATCCTATTGGCCCTCTCCCTCGCAATTTGCTCAAGTTGGCAGCTCCTCGGGAATTTTATCCGTGCCTCGCGGTCCCGTTCGGCCTTCAGCCTTGGCATTCCTCCTCTTGTGGAACAATATGTATTCCTCATACTGTTTTTGCATACGGGCACTCTCCGCCATCTTCTTGTCTTCCTCCTCCTTCTTCTTCCTCTCTAGTGCTTCCTTCTCCTTCTTCCGCACCGTCCTTACCGCCTCCTCCCAAACGGACTCCTCCTTCTCATTGCCCTCCCATGCTCCCTTCCCCTTGGTGGGTTGAGTTGCCATACCTGTAAACCAAATTGAAAAACCAAAGTTAGTCATGGAATATGAAAATAGAAAGTACAATGCAAGTAGTAACTTCGAGACACATACTGGATAAGGCCCCGCTAGGTATCGTAGCATACTAGCACCGCGACGGCCACCTCTACTAAGCCCTACGTGAATCCTTTGTTGCCTTGGAGCTTGTCGCCATTGTGGTTGATGCCTTGAGGCTTGTTGCCTTGGACCTTGTTGCGTAGGAGCTTGTTGCCGTTCGGCTTGTGTGCTTGGAGCTTGTTGACGCGTTTGGGTTGGAGGAGGTTGACGCGTTTGGCTTGGAGGAGGTTGACGCGTTTGGGTTGGAGGAGGTTGACGCGTTTGGCTTGGAGGAGGTTGACGCGTTTGGGTTGGAGGAGGTTGACGCGTTTGGCTTGGAGGAGTTTGACGCGGTTGGCTTGGAGCTTGTTGGCTTGGAGCTTGTTGGCTTGGAGCTTGTTGGCTTGGGGTTTGTTGGCTTGGAGGTTGATTTGAAGCTTGTTGGCTACTTGATGCTTGACTTGTGCTAGCATCATTGCCCTTTGATTTTTGGCCGGATGTGCACTTCCTTTTATTGTGGCCCTTACTATTGCAGGATCCACAATTAGTTGGCTCGCGAGCTTCTTGGAATAACCTGTTTCCGGAATGACCCCATCTATCCATATCTCCGTGATACCTCTTTGTCTTTCTTCTTCCACGTTTCACAACCTTCCATTCCGGATCTGGCCAAACTTGCACTCCATGATACTCCGGCCATTGTGATTGATCCAAGTAAGGACAAAACCTTGGAGCCCATGTCCTCTTTGTGGCTTCGATTGAGAACTCGGACTCCCGAACGGTGAGCGGGTTATTGTAGTCGACACGTCTAGTGCGTGCCGCTCGTTAGCAAGTGGGAGCAAGCCAAATGAAGCAAAGAGGGCCTCCTACATGTGCATTCACATGTCTTTAGGGACACACGGAAAGCCCGGCCTCCGTGTTGGACACCACCTTGTGTGGTGCCTCCCGGCTCATTCACTTGGTAAACCCAGTCAACATTATCATAACATGTAGCCGTTTGGGAGTCGGCCTTCCTCGCCCGAAAATCCATGAACTCTTGAACCTTCTTTGGGAACTCGGCATGCAAAGCAATTTCCTTCTCCGTTTCATCGGTGTAGTTCTGGAAATAGACATTCAACTTCTCGAATGTGTATTGAATGATTGCCGTCACGGGCAATGCACGGACACCCTTCAAAACATTGTTGAAGCACTCGGCCATGTTGCTTGTCATTTGGCCATATCTCCTCCCATCCTCATCATAAGCTCTCGCCCACTTTGAGTTAAATACGAGGTGTCTATGAAGAAACTCTTGACCACCCGCGTTGAGGTCTTTGTGCTTCAGCAAGCCGTTGTATAGGTTTGCGAAGCGGCGCTCCGAATAAGCGAGGCAACAATCTTGAAGAAGGTCGTACAACTCTTTGCTCTTGCATGCCCGGTAGAAGTTCGCACAAAAATGCCTCATGCACCATCGGTGATGCAAGGGAGCATGCCCGGGAATTGGAACCTCCACCGCATTGAGAATTCCTTGATGACGATCGGAGATGACACACACTTCCTTTGAGGGTGGTATGACCCTCGTCCTCAATATATGGAAAAACCATTGCCAATTATCATTGTTCTCAATCTCTACCAATGCAAAAGCCAATGGTACTAAACGGTTGCTTGCATCACTTGCTATTGCCACCAATAGTGTGCCCTTGTATTGACCGGTCAAGAAGGTACCATCCACGGCTATGACGGGCCTACAATGTTCGAATGCCCTCGTGCATTGCTGGAATGACCAAAATGCACGGTGAAATACCCTCACTCTTTTACCATCATGCAATGTCATTTTGGTTGCGGAAGGCTCGACCACATGCACCATGCCCGGGTTAGTTGCGGCCATCGCTAACAACAACCTAGGGATACGGTTGTATGCTTCCTCCCAATCACCGTACAACATCTTGAATGCGGCTTGTTTGGCCTTCCATGCCTTCCCGTACTTGACGTCGTAGGCAAACCGGGATTTGACCGTATCTTGCACGGACCTAATGCTCATGATAGGAAGTGATGATATCTCCGCCGAGAGCTTGTATGCAATGAACTCGGATGTGAGTTGACGGTGGTCCGGCTGTGCATCCTTGCCATCAAGCTTCGGTCCCCGGCACATGTGAGTGGCTACACAACTTGTTATGTGCCAAGAGGGCCCTTTTTTGAAAGGTCGTGCACGGACAACCCATGGGCACCTTTTATCCACACATTTTAGCGTGTACCGCTTCTTCAAGTCCGAGTGAACAACGATGTAAGGGCGATGATGCTTAATGGAGAACTCCTTCAACCATATCTTCAATTCCAAGAATGTATCAAACGTTAGCCCTTTAGAGATCATAGCCGTCCTACCATCCACATCTCTCTTGGATAGTGGCCTAGCTCCAAGAAGTAAACTTTTGCCACCATCAACCACGGCTCCATCCGCAAGACTAACATCACGGAACAATGGTACCCGGATATCCCGTCCGGTTACCTTCTTGAAGATCTCGGCTCTTTCGGCTTCCTTAGCCGTGAAGCCATCCTCGTCAACCTCCTCTTCGGGTCCATCATCATCCGAGTCCGACGCATAGCATCGGGAATAAGGAATGGAGTGGTCCATCTCCTCTTGCGTCCAATATTTATCCAAATCACCCACATTGTTGCCATTCATCTCGAAACAATCATCACCATCTTCGTGCTCATCATACTCATTATCCAACGGAGGTTGTTGGGCAATGGGAGATTGGACAATGGGAGATTGAGTGGCCTCTTCTTGGCTCATGGGTGGAGGAGTCCTCTCTCGAACGGGGAGGAGGGCCGGTTAAGGTCAAGCTCGATACGAGCCTCAACCGTCTTGGTTGCAAACAACTCCAAAGCCTTATCTTGTGACCCGGCCACCGTCTCCTTGTAAATGGACCAACGTTGCTCGGAGTTGATACGAATTATCTTCCAACGGGTGTGCATTCCAAACCCCACATTATGCCTTCCCTCTAGCTCAATACCATCATTTGGCTCATTCCAATTCAACTCAACCCTAACTTGTGCTACCACCTCCGCAAAGCTAGGGCTAACGTCAAACACCAAGTCAACCTCTTCCGGTCCGGCTCTATGTTTCCCTTCAAGTAAGCATCCTTGTCCACATGATGAACATGAACAATTCTTTCCATCCCCCTAGCATAATGGGAACAACACATACACACATGTGTTCATTAGATACCATAATCAACATAATCTACCCATACAAACTAGCACACTACCATTTCTTCTACTTCAACAACCCTAACATCCAACCAAATCCATCTCCACCCTCAAATCAACCAAATCCACATCTAGGGTTTCACATATAGATTGGAGCAAATACACAAAATCAATGGATGAAAAGAGGGGAAACGGAGGAGATTACCTCAAGCAACGAGTTGGGAACGATCTCCACGGACAGATCCGACGATTTGGTGGTTGATTTGGTGGGGGGAGAGAGGGGAGAGAGAAAACCGGGCGCCTTTGGAGGAGAGAAGAGGAACTGAGGAAGAAAGAAAGACCTGTGTCGGGGCTGGGCGCGCGCGGCGCCCAAACTTAAGTCAATGTGTGGCGCCCTTCCCAGGGGCGCCACACTTCAAGTGTGGCGCCGGCACCGAGCGGCGCCACTCGTGCCGCCACGTCGGATCGGGGTCACCGGCTCGGCGTCGACGGGCCACGTCGGATGGGTGTGTGGCGCCGCGAGCCAGGGGCGCCACATGGGCATATGTGGCGCCCTTGAGAGGGACGCCACACAAAAGGGTTAGTTCCGTGAAATAGTTTCGCCAGAGGGTCAGTCTGTGCTTTTCTTTCAGTTTTGGGTTATTTTTGTGTAAATCGCCCAGAATTGCTGTCACTGTGCCGCGAATATAATGAACCGCGCATGTCCTTTTTATCCTTTTCGTGATCGCCGGCCTGCGAGTCCGATGTCACCCGCGGCCGCGGTGTCGGCCAGGCGGGCAGTCCACGAGGGCATCGTGCGAGCGGTGACAAGCTGGATGATTGTGCGTCAGAGAATCAGCTGACACGCACGCTCGCATGCAGTACGAGGGGCTTCATGTCTGCACAAAAGGCTGATGGCTCTTTCATTTTCATCTGACGTGAGGTCCGATGGACGCTGTCCTGGCCTTTCCGCTCAAAGGGTGATCGGCACGCTTGGCTGGTTCATCGGTTTGTCCCGGTGGGCGCTGGTATGTCGACAGGCTGCTGGTTTCGGGCTGGCTACTGCTGCTCTACCATCCTAGGCCGGAAAGCTAATGCTGGAAAAAAGAAAACATACCGCTGTTCAATCAGGTCTAAAAGAAAATTTCAGATTCCCTCATCATTTGCTAGATTTGTTTTTGAATTTAGATGCCGAGAAAAGCTACAGATAGCACCTTGATGAGAGGCCTTCCTCACAAAACCTTTCCTCACCAGAATCTTGAGCCAAGGTGCTTGATCGGAGGTATTCCTCACACAAAATACCACGCGGGTGTAATTAGCTTGAGCATGCAGATCAGGAAATAATGTTTTTAGAAAACAACTTTTTTTTTGCAAAAACACAAGATGCACGCTCACAATTAAGTGCATAAATTTTACTCACAGGAACGCACATCCTACGAGCACCTCCGAGACACTGAGCATCTACCAAGATATTGGACCCTCGACTGTCTTCAGCAAGTTTCAGTATAAAGATCAACTTTTACCAAAAGTAAGCCGACCCCATAACATGGAAACCTTGGAGATATTCCTTTCAGGGCCTCTTTGATTCATAGCAATATTGGAGGAAAAACATAGAAATAAGATATTTTTTTGTGGTCACACCTATATCCATTTGATTCAAAAGAATAGAGCATAAAAAAAGTGGAGGATTTTTTTCCTTTGTTAGCTTGCATAGGAAAAATAAAAGGATTATGCAATCCACTCAAACCTCCTCTTCACATTTGTACGCTCAAAGAACAAGGCAAATGCCATAAATTGCATGATAATGACCTAAAATAATTCGAAAAGAAAAAAATAAGAAAAGATTAGCATTTATTCTGTCCTTGATTTAACTGTGCTTTCAGGATAGCTGTGTTTTTCCTATTCAAACGAATCAAACACTGGTTTCGTAAAATTCTTGTTTTTATTCCAATTCTTTGTTTTATACCTGCAATCCTATCGTATTTCTGTGATTGTCATATTCCTATGTTTTCGGAGTCTTACAAATCATAGGGTCCTATTTTTGCTTGTCCTGAAGATCTTTCACTGTCTGCTTGCACTGTCTGGCAACTAATAAAATTTGGTAAGTTGTTCCTGCTTTCTTCAATCGACCCATTGGTAGCAGCCTAGATTCAGTTGCTTTTGTTTTGGGTTGCTAATAAGAGACATGCTCCTATGAATAATGCACTCTATTTGTGCTGCTAGCCTGCTACCCGTCGGTCTACATAGAATCTAGGAACAAAATAGTTTTAAACAATCAAGAAATGGATGGTTATCTTCAGAGAACCAATATGGAGTTGGTGGAGCAATTCTGCCAACACATCCACCAGGTGCAGCGCGCCTTGGCAGATAATCGAGTGGGAGTAATTCTTTTGCAGGTTCAGCTGGAGGCTGTGTATCTATCTCTTCAGCAACGCCTTGAGCAGGCAGCCTTTGCCCTTTGATGATGTCCTGACTGGTGGTGCTCGCCTCAGGGTTTCCGACAAGGCTCCCCTCCCCACTTTGGCTCTCCGGCACCCTCTGCTCCAAGCTGGCAAGTACAGTACATGCCAGTCCGAGCTCGACGCTGGAATTTGATCGCTGGTTCCTCTCACCTACAGCAAGCCCTCTGAAGCTGAAAGAAGACTTCAGATTAACGCACACCCTGAAGCTTACAGATAAAATCATCGAACTGTTGCCTTTTGTTTTCTTTGTCTATCTTGCAATTTCGACAGAACCTGCAAACCTTATGTATTGGACCTGATCAGATTTCATTTGCACAATGGAACAGAAGAGTCGATCTTAGAACTTAGAAGGGAATCATGAGAGCAGCAGTGTTCAAGAACAAAATGGTATACTAGAATACAGTTTGGGGTGTACAACCTCCATCCTAAGAATACACAATGGACTGACGCCAAACAACCGCTCATACGGGTAATGCACACGAAGTTTCAGAGCAAAATTTGCTTATCTCACAGACTCACATCCTGCTCTTCCGGACCGGGCCCAACTCCTTGGCCTTTGCTCTGAGCTCATGCTTCTTGATCTTACCTGTTGCCGTCTTTGGCAGCGGCCCGAACACCACAGACTTTGGGACCCAATAGCCGGGCAGCCGCTCGCGGCAGAACCTAATTATGTTACCAGCCAATGCTGCCTCGTTTGAACCATCGACACCGTCCTTGAGCGTGACAAAGGCGCAAGGTGACTCGCCCCACTGTTCATCAGCTCGTGCCACGACCGACGCCTCGAGAACTGCCGGGTGCATGTAGACCGCCTTCTCCACCTCCAGGCTGCTGATGTTCTCCCCGCCAGAAATGATGATGTCCTTGGCTCGGTCCTTCACTTCAATGTAACCGTCAGGGTGTCGAACGCCTAGGTCACCGGAATGGAACCAGCCATTCTCGAATGCCTCGGCGTTGGCCTTCGGGTTCTTCAGGTAACCCTTCATGACGGCGTTCCCTCGCATGACAATCTCTCCAAGGGTGGAGCCGTCGGCTGGGACTGGCGCCATCGACTTCGGGTCGACGACATCGAGGCCCTCCAGGCCTACATAGCGAATGCCCTGGCGAGCATGGAGGCGGGCACGCTCGTCATCTGGCAGGATGTCCCACTCTGGCTTCCATGCGCACACCGTAGATGGTCCATATGTCTCCGAAAGGCCATACGTATGAGCGACACGGAAGCCCAGCTTCGACATTGATGCAAGGACTGAGGGTGGTGGAGCAGCGCCAGCAGTCATGACATCGACAACACGCGGCAGCGGAAGAATTTTGTCAGATGGAGGGGCGTTGATGATGGTGTTGAGCACAACTGGTGCCCCACAGAAGTGAGTTACTCCTTGGTTGGCTATGGCTGAGAAGATGGCCTTCGCTGTGACCTGTAAATATGGGTTAACACAAGATAATCATATGCTACATGAGACTAGTGGAGAATTATCTTTCTGGTTCCATGTGATCTAAAAATTGTTCACTATACTAAACAAACAATAAAAGGAACAAATTATTCAGATGAGTTGCTAACAAATTTACCTTAAAAGTTCAAAATCAAAACAAGTGGTCCAGTAAGGTTAATTAAGGTTGAGTTAAAAGTGTGCTGATCTGTATAATTTTTTGCTATTGCCAATGTTCTGTTGTGTGTGTACTATTGGGAGAGTATCTTCCATTAAAACAAGGGGGTACCCAGTGCTAAAAGTTTCCACATATTGTGGGAGCGTATCTTCCATTGTCGGAAAAAAATTCAGCCAACCTAAGTCCCTTAATTTCCAAGCATACACATTCTAGGCATCAATGTTCTTGCATCAAAGCAACAATCAAGTATGCCAAACTTTTTTCAAGCAGTTCATGCAAAGCAAGTTCTTGCTACTAGCATCTGGATATCAAATTGTAACTTTCAGCTAAGCCTGCAGTCAAACTAACGGCTATGGTCCGACAACAAGTTGGTAATGACCTGGTTGCCTAATCACATGAAATGAACAACAAGGGTCCAAACTCCAACCCATGTCCTGTATGTTATCTCATTCTTTTTTTTTATGTGGCAACTGCATCACATACAAAGCCATGAAGGACCTAAAGTTTTCACGATTCATTTTATCACGGGGCAATTAATAAATGAGCATGTGTTTACATGAAGCTCAATGATAAGCTATCAGTCCAAAAGAAAGATAAGACACAATTTATAAAGATATCAGCAAAATTATCATCTTAAGTTTCGGACTGGTGCTCCACTGATAATTCTACTACTAATACTATATTTTGTGCTAGTCTGTCTTTATTTCCTTGTATATCTTTCATGATTCGACTGTGTTGATATTGGAAGTTGAATGTCCAAAGCAACACTGATGAAGTGCATCAAGTAGTTCTTTTACAGGACATCAAGCTAGTTGTAAATTGTCTGCAAGCATTCATACTCAAGAAATGATTTCGTTCAGTAGAGTAGCATCATTCATCGTTATAACTCATCATGGTATTTTACGCAGGATAATGTAGTTGAGCTTATTGCATCAACACGTGTAATATAATTCTCAATCACATCCTTGTGGTCACATACTTACCGTTAAAAACATATATCTTCTATTCATATAGAAATAATATTCCCCAAAACATTAGATTTCATGAGTAGGCCTTAAGTGTACATTCTGAAACATGGTTTACTAATTTTAAGTTCTGTAAACGGTTGATGTTACAGACATATGGAGGTAAGAAGGTCCCTAATGAAGCACGGTTACAAAATAGTGAGACATACCTGACGAAGACATATGCTTGTTCCACAGATAGCAGCAAGCGTCCATGTATAGCACCAGCCATTGCAGTGGAACATTGGCAAAGTCCACAGATAAACCGCACCGTCGTTCATCTTCCATACAAGAGCACCACTGAGTGACATTAGGTAAGCACCCCTATGATGCAATACCACACCCTTTGGGTTAGATGTTGTCCCAGAGGTATAACCTAAGGCAATACTCTTCCATTCATCCTGCGGTGGTTTCCAGGCAAATTCAGGATCACCAGTTTCCAAGAACTTCTCGTATTCAATTGCTCCTGTTCTCAGAGCATCTTGGAGGGCTGAAGGATCGCAAGTATGATCCCCAATAACTATTACAAGTGGCTGTTTGAAAGAACCTTTCTTTTGATCTGCTATAATCTTCAAAGAATCCACTGCCAGGGAGAAAAATTCTTGGTCAACCATCACAACTTCAGCCGATGAGTGGTCCAACAGAAATGCAACAGTGGCAGCATTTAATCGAATGTTGACACAGTTGACCACTGCTCCAGCCATGGGAACCCCAAAATGAGCTTCATAAATTGCTGGGATATTTGGAGCTATTACAGCTACCTAATAGATTGAAGAAAAGAAAATCAGTATAAACATGATAGTAGTATTAGCCAGCACAAAATAGTAATCATAATACTGTTGTGGTACTTGAAGGGATATTACTGTCTTCAAGGTGATTTCTGCAGTTAATCTTCAGTATTACACAAATGTACTGGGCATTTTAACTCTTCGCAAACACAAGTTTTGGTGCCAATAATATGAATGCAATGATGAGCACCAATAGTATACCCAGCTTGTACATGGTTTCATTCCGCACTGCTCGATGATGGTTATTTTCTAGAAGAAAGCTTTTGAGAAGTCACCCAGGGGGCTAGATAGCCTGGGATTGATCTGCACCTCTTTCTTAATTAAACTGGACTCTAGTTACTCCTATACATCACTCATCTTTTCCATAGACACAAGCTTGCCAACACATACAAGAATGTGCCGCAAGCTCAACACAGAAGGTAGCTCGAAAGGTCTAAAGCAGCAATGATGAATATGAAAGCTTAGTTGAAACAATAATTAGAAACTTTGATCATAGATGCTAGTAACGATTCTAATCTCCATATGTTTGCAGTTGATGGTCTATCCAGATATGCTTGTAGACCAGCAATGCCACATTTATTGTGAATTGACCATACAATACAGTTCCACAAATAGTTTCCTAAAAAAAAGAAATTCCACAATTCATGATATTAAAAAGTATGTTATTTTTCTACAAAAAAAAAGTATGTTATTACGGCCCTACAAAGACATGAAACTATAACAAAACAATACAATTTGGATACAGAAGTATGTGACATAATTTAGTTTATAACTTTATTTCCATAAGTATGTCACTCCATTAATGCGTTCATGTGAACCATCAAATCTCAACATGTGTTTGTTCAACAGAAAATGCACAAGACATGTGTATTGAAAGGAGAAGCTCGTTTTAGGATGCATTCGTATCATATGAGGAGTTGATGACTGAAGAAGCACAACATTCACCCACCCAGCTATTAATAGTCTATCAATATGATCGAACCTCCTACCTGCTACAAAGAAATCCAGGAGTTGAAAGCCCATTTATGACCATATATAGCTAGTTCGCTATATAGAAACTTCTGAGCGTGCACAAGTGAATAGCAACAGAGTATATATTGCTGACTCCCCAAAAAAAAAGCAAAAATTGCCCTTCGAGGCAAGTTGGTATGATCAAGTGGAAAGTTTGTATTTTTGTTTATTCAGTAAACCGTGTTACAGATCCTTACACTTGTGCAAAAATGTCTCTTGGTCCATAAACCTGCGTCTACTCATTTAAGTCCATTTCTGTACTTAGATATGGCATGACACTTGAGCCCGATTCTGAATGGAGATTTATCAGGTGGTTTTAACATGGTTTGATCGATCTTATCAAGCAAACGCATGGTCAAAGTTTGGAATAAATGGGATTAATTTGTCACGGTATCATGGCTGATAACCAAATTGTTTCTGACCTCTACTGAGTACTGAGTACCAACACATCTGTACGAGTTCATAGAACATGAGCAGAGTATCAAACGAACACACGAGAGCAGAGGCAGTGGCACGCATAGAGAAATGGAGGGGGAAATGGAGGTGGATAGAGATGGCATCCCGTACCGTGCTCCCGTGGCCGACGGATCGGCGCGCGAGGGCGGAGGCGAGGCGGCGGCACCGGCGGTAGGTGTCGGCCCAGGTGTAGCGCACGTGGCCGTGCACGACGGACGCCCGGGCCGGGTGCGCCAGCGCGGCGCGCTCGAGGAACCAGAGCGGCGTGAGCGCCGTGTAGTTGGCGTCGTTCCTCGGCAGGTCGTCGATGTCCCTCTCCGCCGCCATTTCTCCCCGCCGCCGCGCTGCCCCCACCCCTCTCTCCTCTCCAAGATGACGTTGACTTGGCAGAGTCCCGAACAAATGGGGGAGCGCTACGCTTGGCTGCCTGCCTGAATTTTATATGGCGGCGGCCTGGTGGGGCGATCGTGCTGAGGGGGATGAGGAGCGGGTGGCGGGGATCTTGTCGTGGTCGTGGCGGCTTGCTCTGAACTTTTTTAGTGGCGCGGCAGCCGGCGGGGAGCCGCAGCCGTCAGCTGGTTGGTTGGCTGGCGTTCTGTTGTCAGTTTATCGACGAAGCCAGTCCGTCCGGCGTATCGCGTATGGTCCCGTTTCGACGGGGAGATTTCGTGCGACGTGGACTGATGCCGCGCGCCGCCATCAAGGTATCGCGAGTGTTGTACCGTAGCGGGGCAGGGCAGACTATGCGCCGCGGTCGTGCCGTAGCGGCCGGGAAAGGGTATCTGAGGTGGGCGAAACTGCACGATCGCGTTTGTCGCCGGGATATGGCCGTAGATCTCGCCGCCGGCCATACTGTGCCTGCCTCGGCTGCCCGACATTTTCGACGGACCCAGAGAGCTTTCGCCCGGGCGAACGATTAGCATTCAACAAATCGCAGTTTTCTGCACAAACATTTTGCAGTGGGCAGCATTGTCAACTTCTGCTAGTTTCCCATCTGGCACCTCATGAAAGATTCGGTGCACATGAGCACCAGTGCTCTCAGTTTTTAAAATATTTAAAAATTGTATTTCTGCGTTCCAAAAAATTATCACATTTATTTCATGAATACATACACATGTTCTGAATATTCATGCAAAGTTTCGGTAGAAATTACATTGTATTTTGAGCTACAGGAAAAAAAACAAATTTGTGGTTACGTATAGAGGTATATATTTGTCAGAAATTTGTCTTTTTTGTATAGCTTAAAATATAATATATTTTCCTCCAAATTTTGTACCGTACCTTCAGAATGTTTGTATGTATGTGGGTATTTAATTTCATATTTTTTGAAATCTAAAAAATATGATTTTTAGAAATCAGGAGCACTAGTGCTCATGTGCAAGTGATGTTTTGGCATTGCGGTGGAGAACCTGCTAACGCACCTCCCGCGTATCTCACCTTATATTTTATATCCGGAACCGTCCATTACACGTACACTCCTGCGTAGGTACTTTGTGTTTGTGTACACAAAACTGCATTTCAGCTGTACGCACCCAGAGTACGGTAGAATAGGACCCCACAAACATGATGTCACCACTCGGGGGTTAAGTGCAGCAATTAATGGCCTATTCTGAGCTCCATCCCCATCCCCTACCTCGAATCATCTATTGTCTCGCTCTTAGAAACTTCATCCACTGTCCCCAAACCACTAGTCACCAGCACATCAACCACATATGTTACTTGCAGAATCGATAGAGATGCTGAACTGCGAGTCTGCGACACAAGAGATGCACTGAGAACTTGTTACCTACAAACATGAAAACGACCATCAGGCTGTTCCCTCTCCATTACTGATTGCTTCAGGGAGAATATTGCTTATATTCCTCTGCTCGGTATATGAGGATTCGATGCGAGGTTGAAGACGACCCAGGAGCGGAGCTGCAATGCTACAACGACATCAAAGCGCAACAGCTCTTAGGCCTCATTAATTCCGGCCCGTGGAAATATCCTGTCCCGGCCTGTACTCATGACGACACCAGCGGCCCATTTAATGCATATCATAGGGGTATTTTTATACTGCAAGCCTGTATTATGCATTAATTTTGCCTGTACGCTTTACTTCTGTTAACTTGTCCACACATCACAAAGCATGTTATAAACGGTCAGATATGGGGTGGGTGCGAGGATGAGAGCCAAAAGTCCGGGTCACATGATATGCTCCCTTTATTTTGAAATGTATGTTACATATATTTTGAAATTTCATAGAAATTGAATCGAAAAATTCGCACATACATCTTCACGTGCTACGCGTTTACAAGTCGTTTCATGAAAAATCGACTCATTGTGCAGCTTGTGTAAAAAAGACAAAATTCAATGCTTAAAATAAGTCTTTTTGGATGATAAATTTTCTCTTTTTTACACAAACCACAAAATATATTGGTTCTTCGCGAAACTTGACGAACTCACATATATTGTGAAGATGTACATGAAGAAATTTTTATGAATTTTTTTTGATATTAGAAATATAATTTTTGGGTAGAGGGAGCATATGCACCCGGGAGCCGAATTGAATTTCCGCACAATTTCATGTATATCAAGAACCTTGCGAGAAGATATCACAATAAGAAAATCCCCTCACTCCTCTTTGAACTAGATATCCACAAAGCTTATCCTTGAGCTACTTAAGAGGCACCGCTTTCCGCCAAAATTATGTGTTTGAATCACCGCCTTGCTTTGCACCGCCTCCTGTAGGGTGCTCCTCAATGGTGTGGCCGGAGCGCCCATCTTGCATGGTAGGGTCTTGAAGCAAGGGATCCTTTGTCGCCCCTCCTCTTGTCCGTGCAATAGACCCTCTTCTCGAATTGGCCATTCAACACGAGCTTCTTAACAAGATAAGAGGAAGAGGAACAATTGTTAGAACGTCTCTTTATGCGGACAATGCGGCTGTCTTCATGCATCCAAAGAAGGAGGATATCCAAAACATTTCCACCATTCTTGGTGTGTTTGGGGAGGTCACCGGGCTACTAACTAACTTGCATAAGAGCATGGTGGTTCCCATTAGATGCAATGATATTGACCTTGACAAGGTGCTCCATGGACTACCGTTGATCCGCGCTTCCTTCTCCATGAAATATTTGGGACTTTTCCATTCGGTTTGGTACTAAAAATGGATCGATTTCCAACCCATTGAGGATAAAATGGTTGGCAAGCTTGTTACTTGGGACAGGAAGAATATCAATGCTATCGGGAAAGGTGCTCTTGTCAAATCCATCCTCACATCCCAAGCAAATTTCCACTTTACTCCGCTCAAAATACAACCGGAATGCCTTGCCTCCATGAATAAAATCGAGCACCAAAGAGGTCACCAGGGGAAAGTTCAAGTTGAATTGGGAAGCAGTTTATAGGCCTAAGAAGCTTAGTGGCTTGGGTATCCTACATCTTGAAAAGTTTGCAAGGGCCCTCCGGTTGCGCTGGCCTTGGTTCGAGTGGCGCCACCCAAGCAAGCTTTAGGTTTGTCGTGAGTACCCCATGTGATGGGATTGACATGGATATCTTCTACGTTTCCACCTCAATCACCATTTGTAATGGGACGATTACACCATTTTGGGACTCCCCGTGGTTCAGTGAAATGAAGCCCAAAGATATTGCTCCGCTTATCTATGCGGCATCCACAAGAAAGAGATGGAAGGTAAATCCAGCCTTGCTCAACAATGCTTGGGTGGGCAAAATCATAATGGACACCAATCTCACTGTGCAACACATACATGAGTACATCCGGCTTTGGGTATAACTAAATGGCATTCATCTCGCGGAGGATGCTGAGGATGCCATCACTTAGAACCTCACCCTGAATGGGGAGTACTCCAGGACCTTGGTGTTAGAGGAATATGCGTGTTGTATTATCGGGGGGCCAAAGGCCACAATATATAGTACATGTACAGGTGCACATATGCAGAAAGCCCCCTAACATATGGGGAAATTACAATAGACAGATATATACATCTAACACCCCCCCTCAAACTCATGGTGGATCCACAACACTGAGTTTGGAGAGTAAGAAATCATGTTGCGCTCGAGTCCGTGCCTTCGTAAAGAAATCCGCCAACCGCAAATCGAAGGCACATAATGAACCGCAACAACATCATCCTGTACACTGGGCACGTGTGTAAAAAGCATCCACACCGATATGCTTGGTCAGCTCATGCTTGACCGGATCACGTGCAATGCCGATAGCACCTGTACTCGTCGGACAAAAGTGGAGTGGGAGTCGTAACGAGACCCCAAAATCCGCAAGCAACCACCGTAACCAAGTCACCTCAGCAATCAACAAAGCCATAGCCCGCAACTCAGCCTCAACACTCGAACGGGAAAGCTGCGACCTGTTTCTTCGTCTTCCAAGCAACAAGCGAACCACCAAGAAACACACGAGTAAGCGAGAAGCGAACGACGATCCGTAGGATCACTCGCCCATGTAGCATCCGAATAGCACCGGAGCTGGAGAGAGCTGGAACGGGGAAAGAAAAGGCGACGAGTGATCGTGCCACGAAGATAACGAAGAACACGGAGAAGATGACTATAGTGAACGAGTGGTAGGAGCTGAGACAAAGCGACTCAGAATATGAACAGGATAAGAAATATCTGGACGAGTGACAGCAAGATAAACAAGACTCCCAACAAGATGGCGATAACGGGTGGGATCAGGAAGAGGATCACCATCAGTAGGATGAAGCTTAACATTAAGCTCCATAGGAGTATCGACTGTGCGCTCATCCCCAAGAGCAGCACGAGCAAGAAGATCCTGAATGTACTTTTCTCGAGAGATAGAAAAGCCATCGAAGTGGAGGAAACCTCAATGCCAAGAAAATAGCGAAGAGGACCAAGATCGATCATAAGAAGCCGATCACGAAGACGAGCCTTGACGAAGGCAATATACTCGGGATCATCACCGGTAATGATCATATCATCAACATAGAGAAGAAGAAGAGTACGTCCACGAGGAGAAGTGTGAACGAAAAGTGCTCTGGATCATGAAGACTAGGAGAGAAACCGAGCAGCGAGTCACGACGGAGGCGAAGCGCTCAAACCAGGCACGAGGGGCCTGTTTGAGACCATAGAGAGAACGTCGAAGACGACAAACCATCCCATCGGGAACGGAATACCCGGGAGGAGGCTGCATGTAAACCTCCTCACTCAACTCGCCATTAAGAAAAGCATTCCGAACATCAAGTCGGGAGACGGACCGGCGGCGAACGCAAGCAACGGCAAGAAGGGTACGCACGGTAGTCATATGAGCCACGGGGCAAAAGTCTCATCATAGTCACGGCCGTGCTCCCGCTCGAAAACCACGAGCCACAAGACGCGCTTTATAGCGCTCAAGAGATCCATCGGAGCGAGTCTTAATTTTATAGACCCACTTACACGTGATGGGACGAACACCCGGAAGGGGGAGAAACAAGATCCCAAGTGCCGGTGCGCTCAAGCGCGGCGATCTCCTCAGCCATGGCAAGCTGCCATTCGGGATGACGCTCGGCATCCCGATAAGAAGTCGGCTCGGAAACGACGGAGAGACCATGCCGACTAGGAGAGTAACGAATCGGAGCACGACGGCGACGAACAGAGCCGGGAAGGGGAAGCTCATCGGCGAGAAGACAAGTCATCGAAGAAGAGGAAGAAGGGACAAGCATCGGAAGGAGCCGAAGGCCGGAGAACGAGGAGTACTAGGTGGACTAGACGAACGAGAGGATGGCGCCGAAGGGGGCGCATCGAAGTAGGAGGGAGGGGAGGAGGGACAGCAAGGGGTGCATCCGGAAAAAGAAGAAAAGAGATATCATCCACCGGGTAAGTACCCGAGGTGGGGCGAGGATAGAAGGGACGCGTCTCATCAAATGTGACGTCACGAGAGATGCGCATCCGACGACCAACGGGGTCCCAACAGCGATAGCCCTTATGCTCATCACTGTATCCGAGAAAAACACACTCAACGGACCGAGCGGTCGGTTTGGTGCGTTCGCGAGGAGGCGAAGGACATAGCGAGACGCAACCAAATGAACGGAGAGTCGAGTAGTCCGGAGAAACACCGAGAGAGATGCTCGAGAGGAATGCCACCCTGTAGAGCAGCGGAAGGCTGAATGTTAATGAGGTGGGCCGACGTAGCGACGGCCTCGGCCCGAAATGTGGCGGAAGAGAAGAGGCAATCATCATAGCACGGGTGGTCTCAAGAAGATGACGATGCTTACGCTCGGCGACGCCATTTTGAGCATGCGCGCCGGGACAAGAAAACCGAGCGAGGGTGCCCTCCTCGGCAAGGACAGCACGAAGGTGCTCGAGAGATATACTCACCAGCGAGAATCAGCACGGAACACGCGGATGGGTGAAGAATGCCGAGTGCGGACCATGGCCGCAAAACGCCGATAAATAGAGAGCACCTCACTGCGAGAGTGCATGAAAAACACCCAGGTGTACCGTGAAAAATTATCAATGAATAAGATATAGTATCGATGGCCCCCTTTTGAAGCGAAGGGAGCCGGACCCCAAACATCTGAATGGACTAAATCGAACGGTCGCTGAGAGACAGACACACTAGTAGGATAGGGAAGCTGAATCTGTTTACCTAACCTACAACCCTGACAGTGTAACGACCCATCTCCAGAGACAGAACCCAGAAGGCCACGATGAACCAAAGACGACAGGCGAGAGTCACAAAGGTGACCAAGACGATGATGCCACTGCTGAAAAGAGCCGGTGACAGAGGCAACAACCGGAGGAGAACTGGCGGATGAAGTGGCAGCGGAAGGAACACGAAGCCGGTCTAACTCCCAAAGCCCCGGAGGCCGACGGCTACGAGGGCCGGCTCCAACCAGGGCATGTGTGCGACGATCCCGAACCGTACAAGACTCGGCGTCAAGAATGACGCGACAACCGGAATCGGTGAGTCGGCTAGCGGAGAAAAGGTTCATCCGAAGGCGAGGAACATGAGAAACATCGGGGACGAGAGAAAGAGGGAGTAGAAAGGGTGCCCGTACTAGAAACGAGGAATAGAGGTACCATCGGCCGTGACAACACGGACGAGGAGAAATAAGAGACCGAAGAGCGAGACGGAATAGAAGACTCGGAGGTCATATGAAAGGAAGCTCCGGAATCCAAATACCACGGGGACGTACTCGATCGTGTAGAAAGTGGTGGTCGCGCAGTGCCGGAAGAGCCGATCACGGAACTAGCGGCGCCCGGCGAGGAAGAGTCCGGAGTAGCGAGCGAGACCACGAAGACCCCGAGAATGTCCCGATCGGAGAGAGCCACGCGCAGAAGATCCCGAAGAGCCGCCTGCGCGACGATCCTCGGAACTGCGGACGTAAGCCGGGATCCCGCGTCCGGCGAGGTGGAGGAAGTGTGGCCAACCTTGCCACGAGTAGGTGCAATGAGGACGAGAGCGGAGACTCGGACCACGAGGCTGCCGACGTAAACCGGAATCCCAAGCATCAAGCAGGCGGTGAAGCTGCGCTATCTCATGCGCGAGAGGGGCGCGACCGGGAGAGGTCGACGTACAATCGGGTGCCGACGAGGAGCTATCACCGACACGCACAGAGGCCACCAAAGGGGGCGACGGAGAGCAACACGCCGATGAAGAAAGAGTCGGCAAAGCGCGGTCATAACCACGTGAAGGGGCCACGAAAGTCGATGTAGAGCGGCAGTCTCATCATAGTCACGGCCATGCTCCTGCTGAAAGCCACGAGCCACAAGACGCGCTTTATAGCGCTCAAGAGGCCCAAAGAAGAGGCGGGATCAGCGGAAGACATAGCTCTTTTTTTTTTTGCCTTTTTTTTTTGCTTCTTTTTTTTTTTTTTTTTTGCCTTCAGACGGAAGTCAACTAAACCATGTTACGAACCGGGAAACTAGACGAACGGCCAAGCGGCGCGGGCCTGCGGCGGAGATTGAGCAAGGGCGCGGGCCGGCAGAGATCAAGCGAGGGCGTGCGTGCGTGCCGCGCGCGGAGAGATCGGCGGGCGGGGCGTCGATCGGGGAAGAGCAGCGACGCGGCGCGGGAGGCGGACCACGGCAGCGGACGGAGAACAGCGCGGGCGGGCGGATCGGGACACCACGCCACGGGGCGGCTGCAGGGAGATCGACCAGCACGGAGCGGGGCGAGACGGAGTAGGGACGGAGTCGGGCGGAGAGCAGCCCGGACGAAGGAGGATTTCCGGCGGGCGTGAGAAGATCGAGCCGGCTGCCGGGAACGAAGTCAACCAGATCGAGAACGGGGGACTGGACGGGCGACGGAACAAGAAACGTCGGCCGGGAATTAGAGGATCAACTTTGCTCTGATACCATGTTAGAGGAATATGCGTGTTGTATTATCAGGGGGCCAAAGGCCACAATATATAGTACATGTACAGGTGCACATATGCAGAAAGCCCCCTAACATATGGGGAAATTACAATAGACAGATATATACATCTAACACTTGGCATACAATGCGATATTCAACGGAGCTACGACAACAAATATGAAGAGGTTGGTTTGGAAGGCTTGGGCACCTTCAAAGGTCAAGTTTTTCACTTAGTTGGCCCTCCACAATAGGATTTGGACGACATATCATGTTGAGAGGAGGGGTTGGGACAATTACGGTCTTTATCCGCTTCGCAAGTAAACGCAAGAGACGGTGACACATTTGTTCTCCCATTGCCTCTACACCAAGCGGTTTTGGCGAATGGTGTGGGATTGTCTATGCATCACTTCCACCCGCACCCATAACGAACGATATTTCCCTCAAGGTTAGGTGGACATTGATGTCAGACAATACAACGTATAACTGGAAGACAATGTCTTTTATCACCATGCTTGTGTGTTGAATAATTTAGAAGGAGCGAAATGCAAGAGTTTTCAATAACAAGTTGGCACGTCCGACCATCCTCTTTTAGATCAATAGAGGCGAGGCCAAGCTTTGGGTTGCCGTGGGGGCGAAGCATTTGAGGCTTGTAATGTTGGGAGAGTAATCCTTTAAAACTTTTTTTTTTCAGTTTTCACTTTGTCTTTTTTTTAGATCAGTTTTCACTTTGTCTTGGTGACAACTCTTTTACGCCCCGTTTCAAAAAAAAAGGAGCTTCTGCTAGCTGCCACTTCGTCGAGCCAACACGCCACTAGAAAATGTCCCATAATCTTCACATGACCAGATCAAATCGACGCGCTTGGTGTGATCGAGATCGACATGACGAGCATAAAAAACCTTGCCACGCGGCCCTCGTTTCTATTATAAGGCACACCAAGTCAGGGATCTGCACGTTCAACCGAGAAGAAAATTGCCGAAACGACCAACCACAACAACGGTGTCGATCTACCACACCATTCTCTCATCTCCTTTTTTTTTTTTGTGTGAATGTGTGTGTGGGTGGAGGTGGGGGTCATATACTGGGACTTCTATTTTATTCAGCAGGCATTATGTCTTCTTCTTCTTTTTTAGAAGAGGGCAAAATATGTACTCCTTCTTTTACAGTTTATTAGACGTGCCCGTACCCCTAGATCATAAATTTGATCAAGTTAGCATTAGTTATATGTTATAAAAATTATATCATTAGAAAGTTTAGATCTATTTTCTAATGATATAATTTCTGTATTATATAATTTAAATTTTATAGGTTAAATTGGCGACCTAGCGATACGGGGAAGACTATGAGAGGGAGTACTCTACTCCATTAATTAGGAATGAAGTTTTACAAGAATTAGAGTAACCATATTATAACAACTTCTACTCTCCCGAAATCAAGTTACTGATGCCGCTTAAACCCAAAGCTTAGATTATTATTTTTTCTTTTGAAGGATGACCGAGGGTGGGGTGTTTTTCTTCCCTTGAAAACATGGACATTTTATTTTATTTCAAAACTCCAAACAAACTATAAGAGTAACGAAGGCCAAATCCTTGCGCTTCGTCATATTGCCCCACCTCGTATGAATTGATTGGGTTGGCCAAGCATGGAGCTCGAAAAAATGAAGGCCAATTGACAAAATAGTGGTGTACCAACTCCATCACCCTTTTACTAAGGGGCCAATTCCCTTAATTCGGTCATCCTCTCGTCTTGAAACGGTCGTTTGTCACGCATCACAGCTTGAGAACAGATGAACACACAAGGGACAACAGAACACTATGATCATCTAGGCGTACTATTACTGCTTCCAGTTGCTGCAGATCACAAACAGAAGAGGCTACACAGCGTAAGCCATGGGATATTTATCTGAAGAGTAAAACCAGCACAGCAAAGCATCGAAACAAGGCTTCTTGTTCTACTTTTCTCTTTTCTTTTCCATTCTTGAACGAAAACGAGCCGCTGATTTCCTAACGGAACAACTTAGTTATGCATGCAAGTGTTCAGATGGGAATTATCTCCAAGCATAACAACCCTTATTGACGATGGCGCTAGCGACCACTTGTCCTCTGTACATATGTGTATCTCAGCAACAGAGCTCACATCCTGCTCTTCTTCACAGGGCCAAGCTCCTTGGCCTTTGCCCTCAGCTCGTGTTTCTTGATCTTCCCCGTCGCTGTCTTCGGCAATGGACCAAAGATCACCGACTTTGGCACCCAGTAGCCTGGCATCCTCTCCCGGCAGAACTTCATGATGTCGCTCGCCAACGCAGCCTCGTCCGAGGTGTTAGAACCTTCCTTCAATGTAACAAATGCACATGGCGACTCCCCCCAGCGCTCGTCAGCCCTGGCGACCACAGAAGCCTCGAGGACGGCTGGGTGCATGTACACCACCTTCTCGACCTCCAGGGTGCTGATGTTCTCCCCGCCGGATATGATGATGTCCTTCATCCGGTCCTTGACTTCAATGTACCCATCGGGGTGCTTTACACCAAGGTCACCGGAGTGGTACCAGCCATGCGCGAACGCCTCAGCATTGGCCTTGGGGTTCTTCAGGTAGCCCTTCATGACAGCGTTGCCCCTCATCACGATCTCTCCATAGGACTTGCCATCGGCAGGGACAGGAACCATGGTTTTCGGATCAACCACATCGAGGCCTTCCAGTGCAGTGTACCTGATACCTTGCCTGCAATGCAGACGGGAACGCTCCTCCAGTGGGAGATTGTCCCACTCAGGCTTCCATGTGCACACTGTCGATGGGCCATAGGTTTCTGACAGACCGTAAGTGTGCGTGACACGAAAACCTCGGATAGACAGGGCAGAAAGAAGGGATGGTGTCGGTGCAGCTCCTGCCAACATGACATTGACTACACGGGGGAGTGGCAGGAAGGTTTCACTTGCAGGAGCATTGATGAGGTTGTTCATGACAACAGGTGCACAGCAGAAATGTGTCACTCCCTGTTTTATAATGCCACTGTATATAGCCTTTGTGCTCACCTATACATGTGGAACAGTTCTTGAGAATCAAGGTCAACACACAATATGAAAGGAACTAACTGCACATGGTTTTATCTAGCATTTTCACTATCTGGAAGTGGTACTCCAAACTCCATGTTGGTACTCAAAGGCTAAAATGAACTTTGCTTGATTGGTTAACACATTTGCTACCAGAAACGTATCCCAGAACAGCCTAAAATGTCAATAGATGGGAGATTATGTATTCCATTCTTGGTAAATATTCCTCTCAGCAGGTGAATCTGTTAGGAAGTTTGACAATATGCAGTTTTATATCTGTGTTAACATATGTCAGTTCTACCATAATTTCCATTCAATAATTGACAATACAGAGTACATACTGCATGCCAAGACCGTAACCTGTATGCCTACAAGTGAATGCAACCTGTTTCCATTGCCAATATTGGCTCGATTTGCAGACATTGCCAAATTAACCAATTATGTCAGGTAATTAAGTCAGCTATCAGTGACAAGGCAGATATTTAACATACCTGGCGAAGACATATGCTGGTTCCACAGAAGGCAGCCAATGCCCAAGTGTAACACCAACCATTGCAATGGAACATGGGCAGTGTCCACAGGTAAACGGCCCCTTCAGGCATTCCCCACACCATAGCAACACTGAGCGCCATGAGATATGCACCACGGTGGTGCAGTACCACACCTTTTGGGCTTGAAGTAGTCCCAGAAGTGTAACCCAAGGCAATGCTTTGCCATTCATCCTTCGGTGGCTTCCAGTTGAATTCAGGGTCACCGGTTTTCAGGAACTCCTCATACTCAGTGGCCCCTTGTCCTAGAGCATATTTCAGGGACTTCGGATCGCAAGTTTGATCTCCGATAACGATAAGGATTGGAGGCCTAAAATCCTGTTTCTTCTTCTCTGCTACTATCTTCAGGGATTTTTGAGCCAGGGTGAAGAATTCTTGGTCCACCATCACAACTTCTGCCACGGAATGGTCGAGAAGGAAAGCGATAGTCTCGGCATTTAACCGGATGTTGACACAGTTCACCACAGCTCCGGACATTGGAACACCAAAGTGGGCTTCGTACACTGCCGGAACATTTGGAGCTATCACAGCAACCTAATGAAATAATCAGAAAAAGTATTAAGTACAGTTCAAGGTTCATTGTACTAGGCAAATGAACCATGCACCCAAAAGTGGCCAGTTATACCTCCCAGACTTAAATAATATCTTGGATAAGAGAGTTACAACAAAAGAAAGCGACATGCTTATCTTGTTTGACCAAAAACAAGGACAGTTCCGTGTTTTCTTTGATGAGCAAAGGTAGTGAACTACTAGTACCGTCAGTTAGAAATACCTTTCTTGCCCAACCTATTAGGAGAACCTTGTGGAGATGATCCCATGTTTCCATTAAAATGGAAACAGTGACTGTAACGTTTATGCTTTGTTTTTGTGGTATCGTTTGTTTTTCGAACAAGGGAATATCTTATGTTTCTCTACTGGATATATAATGATAAACATACTGAGGTACTGAGTGGATCATATCCAGTAATATATAGAAGAAAAAAAATCAATGGCATGGTTCTAAAAAAATAGAACAGTTAAAAAAGCTAAGCCGCAAAAAACAAATTATGACAGTATATTGATTCTTATAGTTTCCCCTTGATCACTGCAATTGTCTAATTCGATCCGATCATCTTCTAAAGGTTTCAATTGTTAAATAACCAGATAGGTCCATTTCCTCTGAAGGATGCTAAAAATCAAACGACTCTGTACCGACTTCATACGATTCCACTAGAAAAAACCATCTAATCCAGTGAACCAATCAGCTCGCCTGCATACAATCAGCTCTCTCATGCTGCCCGAGAGGGAACTCTCCAGGAATTAGGAGTTTAGGACCAGGGGAGAGACCCCTCCGAAAAAGAAGAAATAACAGGGGAGAGAAAATTCACCGTGCTGCCGTGGCCGACGGATCGGCGCGCCAGCGCGGAGGCGAGGCGGCGGCACCGGCGGTAGGTGTCGGCCCAGGTGTACCGCACGGGGCCGTGCACGAGCGACGCCCTGTCCGGCTGGGCCAGGGCGGCCCGCTCGAGGAACCAGAGCGGCGTGAGCGCCGTGTGGTTGGCGTCGTTCCGCGGCAGGTCGTCGATGTCCCTCTCCGCCTCCGCCCCGGATCCGAACCCGCGCCCCGGCCCCTCCGAGCCCATCCTCCGAACGAAGACGACGAAACAGGAGCGTGTCGAAAACGTGAGACTAGAGAGAGAGTGATGACTGATGACACGGGACGCTCAGTGGCATTTATAGGTGGCAGTGAAGTGTCCAGCTGCACGGTCTGCTAACAACTTGCACGCCGGAGTGCCCGTCCGATCAATGGCGCACGGCGAGGATCGGCCGAGTGTGCGAGACGAGAAGAGGTAGTGTTGGATTTGGACTTCGCCACCATGATGGAATGGGCCATGTCGGGGATCTCCACCTTTCGCTCGTCTCTCGGATTCTCCGCTTGCGGCTGACACGGCCCATGGCTCAAAGTCTCTCTCTCCTGTGTTATGGTTAGCTGAACCATGACGCCGTCGTGAACTTGTGATTATTTCATGATTTTTTTTAAACATAGTACGGAGTATAACACAAACGCTAACAAACACGTAATCCTTCCATCCTCAAATAAGTGTATGTATAAGTGTATATATAGAAAGAAAAAAAAACCCGTGTCGCCCTCCTCTGGCGACACGGCGGAACCCTAGCCGCCGCCGCTCCTTGCGACCTCTGATATGTCCAAAACGTATCTACTTTCCCGAACACTTTTGCTATTGCTTTGCCTCTAATTTGTGTATTTTGGATGCAACTAACACGGACTAACGCTGTTTTCAGCAGAACTGTTCTGGGGTCTCGTTTTTGTGCAGAAATCCAACTTTCAGGAAATCCTTGGAATTTATACGAAAGGTCCTATTTTTCCAGAAAGACTCACGGAGCCGTAAGGGCAAGTCGGTGGAGGCCCGAGGGCCCCACACCCCTAGGGCGGCGCGGCCCGAGAGGGGCGCGCGGCCTAGCGTGTGGCCTCCTCGGCCGGCCTCCGACGCCCTCCTTCGGACTACTTATCGCCTTCGATCTAAAAACGCACAGGGAGAAGTCGAAGTCGCCGTAAACCCTCCGTAACGCCGCCACATCGCGAAACTCCGTCTCGGGAGCCGAAGTCTCCGTTCCGGCACTCCGCCGG
>NC_061510.1:117019386-117041375 GCF_022539505.1 Lolium rigidum
GTTCTTCTTACTCGTGTTGTAGAATTTCTTGTTGGGGGCCTTTGAATCTTTGCTCTTGTCCTTGGGAATGAGCCTTCCACCATGAGTTTCTCTATGCTCATAGGGGCATTCGGCTATGAAATGGCGCTTGTCACCACAATTGTAGCATGATCTTGCTCTTGGGCCCAAGCTCTTGAACCCGCTTGAGTTGTTCCTCTTGATGTTATATTCCTTTGCCTTGCACTAGTAGGAAAAGCCTTATCAGTGGCGCACGAAAATTTGATTCTGTGGCGCACGGGTGGTGCGCCACAGAAACGTCGCCACAAAAATAAGCTTTCTGTGGCGCACCTGGTCGTGCGCCACAGAAATAAGGTTTACGTAGGCGCACTTGTTCTTAGGTGCGCCACGGAAAGCGTGCGCCACGAGAATTGCTTCTTAGTGCGCCACGGAATTTGCTTGTATTATACACGATTTTGTGCTGCCTGCTACACATATGCGGTTTATACACGGCAATACGAGATACACAATACGAGATACACGGGTTATATACAGCAACATTCAGATATAATATAAATATCATGTACATTGCACGGATATAACATAGACATCATCATCACATTACTTAGAGCCCGATCGAGATACATATATAGTGGCAAGTGTCAAATGTTTTGCATACAACTCTTAATTCATACAAAATTCACAATTTCGAGATACAAAGTAGTCTTCATCCGGTTCCTCCTTTGCTCCGTCATCTCTACCCACCGGGCTCGCTTGCATCGGGGTCCTTCCATCCGAGTTCCTACTATGATGAAAATGGAAGAAAGTGAGACCAACAAGTATCCGATGCACAAGAGAAATGGAATAAATGCCTCATACATTGTTGGTCAACACAAATATTAACATTCGAGGGACGGTGTAAGTGAGACCAAGTCCGATGCACAAGAGATTGATATTTGTGCTATCTTACCAGAGCTCACTTACGCCGCCCCGAGTGTACGGTGACCAAACATTTTAATCATCGGCATTTTGAAAATGTCAAAGCAAATGGAATGACAAAATGGAATAAGTGCCTCATACATTGTTGGTCAACACAAATATTAACATTTAGGGATGGCGTCGGTGAGACCAAGTCCGATGCACAAGAGATTGATATTTGTGCTATCTTACCGGGCTCACTTACGCCACCCCCAAGTGTACGGTGACCAACATTTTAATCATCGGCATTTTGAAAATACCAAAGCAAATGGAATGACAAGGGCCTCATACTTTGTTGGTCGAAACAAATATTAACATTCCGGGACGGAGTTAGCGAGCCGGGTAGGATGCACAAGAGATTGATATTTGTGCAATCACACGAGGCTCACTAACACCGCCCCTGAGTGTACGGTGACCAAGCATTTTAATCATCGGCATTTTGAAAATCTCAAAGCAAATGGAATGACAAAATGGAATAAGTGCCTCATACATTGTTGGTCAACACAAATATTAACATTTAGGGATGGTGTAAGCGAGGCCAGGTAGGATGCACAAGAGATTGATATTTGTGCTATCTTACCGAGGCTCACTTACGCCACCCCGAGTGTACGGTGACCAAACATTTTAATCATCGGCATTTTGAAAATCTCAAAGCAAATGGAATGACAAAATAGAATATGTGCCTCATACATTGTTGGTCAACACAAATACTTTGCGGAAGGGCCCCCTTTCCCCGGTCGGCGTTCCGTCAACGGGTGCTTGACGACACAACAACGCCGATCTGCATCTCCGGCGCGGAACCACGCCGGTCCCTCGCTGTCCGGTGAACGAGTCCTTGATGCAAAGACCGTGCCGGCCTGCCCAGCATTATGCCGGGCCGTGTTGCCGCGCTTCAAGCCGTGTGTCCCGCGCCTGCCGCTGTTCGCCTTCTTGCCCGGTGAACCAATAGGCTGATCGTTGGAATAAGGAAACCGATGACAGCCGGTCGCAAGATTAAATTGCGATCGGCCGTCATCGGCTTCCTTATTCCAACGATTAGTCTATTCGTTCACCGGGCAAGAAGGCGAAGAGTGCGAGGCGCATGATCGGCTACGGCCGAAGCGCGACAACGAGGGTCGGCATGATGCTAGGGAGGCTGGCACGCGTCTTGGCATTAAGGACTCGTTCACGTGCTGGACGGCGAGAGAAGAAAAGTGGTGCTGCGCCGGAGAGGCATGTCGGCGTTGTTGTCTCATCAAGGACTCGTTCACGGAACGGCGGCCGAGAAAGGGGGCTCGTCTACAAAGTATATTGCGGCGTATAGGTGACCAAACATTCTAATCATCGGCACTAAAATGGAAGAAAGGCCAATGCAATTAAGAAGTAGCTAGTATGAACTAAATGGAATGCCTCATACTTTGTTGGTCGAAACAAATATGAACATCCCGGGATGGCGTTAGTGAGGCCGGAGTAGGATGCACAAGAGATTGATATTTGTGCCATCACACCGGGCTCACTAGCGACACCCCGAGTGTACGATTGACCGAACATTCTAATCATCGGCACTAAAATGGAAGAAAGAGCCAAGTGGTATCAACTAAATGGAATGCCTCATACTTTGTTGGTCGAAACAAATATTAACATCCGAGAGATGGAGTAAGTGAGGCCGGGTAGGATGCACAAGATATTGATATTTGTGCCATCACACCAAGCCTCACTTGCTCCACCCCGAGTGTACGAGTGATCGACCAACCATCTAATCATCGACAAGTAAATCACTTGGGGTAATGTTAAAATGTTTGTCTCCATATTTGGGAGACATTTTTAATATTGGAGTCTAGCTAATGGAAATCAAGAACTAGTCTTGATCTCCAAATGGTGATTAGAGGGAATTTATTCATCTTAAGCAACATTAGGGACAAATGGGATCATGCAAGGGACTTGGGTCATTTGGATCATAAGGCATCAATTAAGGAGGCAACCAGGGACAAAGGGAAACATTTGATGATCCATTATCATAGGCAACAAAGCAGCAACTTTTTCCCCTCTAATCTAGCTAGAGTCCTTAAAAGAAATCCATCATAAGCATGGTCAAATACACATATATAGCATTTGGAGAGCAAACAAGCAGTAGCCATATCACTCAATCCAATAATATAGTAATTTGGATCATAAGGCATCAATTAAGGAGGCAACCAGGGACAAATTAAGGGAAACATTTGATGATCCGAGTAAGTGCATGACACTTTGAGCTACCCAAGAATAAAGGCCAACGAGTGGATAAACATCTCGCTCAACCATTTCTTGAACTAGAGGAAAAGTAACCAACATTGAAACTTGAATAGTCAAGTGACACTACAAGCAGCTCACACACACATGCAAACACATGTGTTGACGAGTAACTAATGGATATCAAGAACTAGTCTTGATCTCCAAATGGTGATTAGAGGGAATTTATTCATCTTAATTAAGCAACATTAGGGACAAATGGGATCATGCAAGGGACTTGGATCATTTGGATCATAAGGCATCAATTAAGGAGGCAACCGGGGACAAAGGGAAACATTTGATGATCCATTATCATAGGGACATAAGTCAAGATGCTCAAACACACATAGCATGCATGGAGCGAGATGCTCCAAAGGGATTATTCATCACTTGGTATATAGACCAAGTGATGCTGGCATAAGAGAGGCCAATCAAGAACCGAGTAAATCCGAGTAAGTGATAGATATGCCTAAACAAGCAACAACACATAGCATATCCCAGCTAACCGAGATGAGACAAGTCTTGGTAGCCAAGCTGAATCACCTAGCACCACCTAGCCTTTTAAAACCATCGAAACAGTCCTTTTTCTTCAAAGGATACCACGGTGGCATTCATTTACATGATCCCCTACTTGTGGATATCTCTATTTTCATCAAAGCCAACACAAGAAATAGAAATTTATCATTACTCGGTTGAGTTCAAAACAAAGTCTGGGGTACCATAAGGGATTATTCATCACTTGGTAGTAACCATCATAAGCATTCCATTTAAATCACACATTTTAGTATATGTTCTTATCCAAGTTTTTGCCTCGGCCTTTGCATCATTGGCTGAGCTAAGACATCAAGCTTACGGCCGAGGGAGCATTCTTTATTTTTAGGGAACTATATGAACTATATGCACATGATCCGGTAAGCATCCCCACTAATCGAGCATTATAAGCATACCATAAGCTCACAAGAATCCATCAAGTAAATCATCGGGGGTCCAAAAACTTGGGGTCCGGAAAACTAATCCCAACGAGAGAATTACTTGGGGTCCGGAAAACTAATCCCGGGCCAACCAAGAGCAACTATAAATATGTATGTATACAAGCCCACCGGTAGCATTTCATGCATTTAAATTCCTATGAACCGAGTTAACCTCACCTGAGCACAACAAGCATTTAAATGAACGGTAGCATCAAATTCCTATGAACCCATCAAGAAAATTGTTAACGAGTTAACCTCACCGAGCACAACAAATGAACCAGTAGTAATAAGCCATCAAGATTAACGAGTTAACCTCACTGAGCACAACAAATGAACCGAGTAGCATCAAATGAACCAACCGAGTAGCAATGCATCACTAGCGGCAATGCATCCAGAGCCAACAAATGAACCGGTAGCATCAAGATTAACGGCTAAGCATCACTAGCAGCAATGCATCCAGAGCCAACCGAGCGAGCATTTCGTCGAGCACGTTGTGCTCGCGCGGGGGAGGAAGAGGGAGGGGAGGGAGGGAGCTTACCGACGATTTGGACGGTTGTGGAGGAGCTCACCGACGACGACGGCAGGGGTGGAGGTCGCGGCGGCTCTTCCACCTTGACGCGGCGGCGGCTCCTCCACCTTGACGCCGCGCCGGCCCCTCCTCCTCCACGCCGCAGCGGCTTGTGCTGCTGGTGGCGGGGATGGGTGGAGCGTGGCGGCATCCGGCCCTCGCGGAGGAAGGCGGCGGCGGCGGCGACAGCGACGGCATCGCTCGCCATGGAAGGCGGCGGCGCGGGGAGAGAGGGGAGAGAGGGGAGAGGAACTTCTGTGGCGAGGGAGGGGTACGGCCTTGATATAGTACACGTTATTTCTGTGGCGCACCGAGACAAAGTGCGCCACAGAAAACATTATTTTTGTGGCGCACTGTCGCCGTGCGCCACAGAAGAAGTAATTTCCGTGGCGCACCGAGGTTTGTGCGCCGTAGAAATTGTAAAACCAATGGTTGGGGGTGACAGGGTGTGGGGCCCACCAAGTTTTTGTGGCGCACGGTTTAGTAGTGCGCCACAAAAGTAAGCTATTTCTGTGGCGCACCGAGCTTCGTGCGCCACAAAATAAGTTTCTGTGGCGCACTCAAAACGGTGCGCCACAGAACTAAGCTTCGCCTATAAGGGTTTTCCTACTAGTGTTGGATGGATCAACCCAAAAGTGTCGTGGTATCGTCACGGCATATGCCATAGGGTGGCTAATCGAGGTGGTTCCTAGTGGACTCACTGCAGTATCCGGATGCGGGTATGGGCACGAGCGACACGGCGACGTACCCAGGTTCGAGGCCCTCCGATGGAGGTAACACCTCTACTCCTGCTATGTGTGTATATGATGATATCACGGTACAATGGTGCTCCTAGAGCTGTATCCGGCTGCTCCTGGGAGGCTAAGGTAGACGAAGGTCTCTCTCTCAGGGCAGCGCTAAGTCTAGAGTGAAGTAAGAATGATCGATCCTCCCCCGCACGAGGGGGTAGCCCAGCTTATATAGGCGCTGGCACTTTACATAGAAGTCCCTATGGTCTACTGGCCGGCTTGGCCGGCTCCGACTTCCGCTCCTTCCCGAGGCGTTGACGTCACGGAGCCGTTGAGGCGTAGTGGCTTGTCCCGTCCGCCAGAGGAGGTCAGCGGCATGGCGAGGAGATGTCCCTGTCGCCATCATGTCCTATAGCCGGTACGGACCGTCGTAGGCGATGATGGCCTGTCCGCCGCGTGGCACTGTTGCTCTACAGTGCCCCGTGCTTTACGGTAAGTGGGGTCAGCGTGGACCTTTGAACCCGGACCACCTACCCGGTTCCTTCTCATGCAAGACTCGCCAGCCTCGAGTCGGTCCGAGGTATAGACCCCGGTCGGATATGGCTTGTAGAAGCCGGCCTAGCCACGAGCGCAGATGGCCGTAGCCAGGCCGACTAGGACTTAGAGCCAGCCGGCTTCCGAGGCAGCCGGCCACGGCTCCAGCCGGCTGCTCCTCAGCCGGCCTTTGCCGCGAGCCGGCCAACCTCTAGCCGGCTGCTCCGCGTCCATTGCCCTACCCGGGGTCTTCCCCCCGACAAAAAGGTTTTAGCATGGAATTCCATGTGGTCATTGTAGTGGTATTCCAAATCTTACGGATAGGACATACTCCAAGATGTCCTATATGGTTCTTGAGGGCCCACTTCTTCCACGGTATTGACCGTCAAGGCAAGGTTTGTACCTCTTGACATTCCAATAGCACGATTGCGAGAATCTAGAGAGTTTTGTTCGGCCACCTTGAGACCTTGCATCTCGTGCACAACTTGTTGGGAGGTGAGATAAGGATAGCTTAATCTCTCCCAAAGAGACTCTTTACATCAATAGGCTCAAAAGTCATCATGCAATCAATATACTTGTCCTTGATCCAAAAGTCATCAATATGTTGTGCTCCCACATTCCGAAATGCATCGGCAATGGCGATAAGCCTTTTATACATCTCTTGATGATCTTCATCCGGCAACCTCATGAATCCTTCGGCTTGGTTCCGAAGAGCACTATACTTGTTTCTCTTCATGCTTTCACTTCCCATGAAGCTTATCGCCAAACATTCCCATGCTTCCTTGGCGGTTGTGAATTTCCGAACAAGGGCCAAGTCCTTTGTCCCCACACTAGTTTGAATCATGTGCAAGGCAATGGAGTTGAGTTGGTTATCAACCTCTTCTCTTCTAGTCAACTTGTCGGGGTTGTAAGGCTTGTACCCTTCCAAGATGATTCTCCATCGTTCATTGGAGGCACTGCAAACATGAGAGCTAAACTCAAATGGCCAAGTAGTAAAATCTTGATCATTAAACTTGGGTGGGTTGCCTCTAGTGTTTATATGAGGATGGGGAACCGGGATGTCGGGTGAGCGAAAAGGTGGAGCAACGGTATTGTAGCTCGCACCCACACTTGTTTCCCTAGGAGAGGCAAGGGGGTTTTATTTTTGTCTAAGTGATCACCATCCAAGGGTGTGCTAGAAGAGGGTGAGCCCGAAGCATCTCCCTTTTCTAACGCACTCTTGTCCCTTTCCTCTATGACGAAGATGACGGAGGGAGCCGGCGTCAAAAGCTTGGAAATCATTTTCCTCATGCTTTCCATTTGAGCTTCCATGGAGGACCTCAAATATGTTTCCATCTACTCGAGATCTTCCATAGAGACCAACTTTGTGGCCCCTTCCGTACCATTATCGTCTGGCATACTCTTAGGCGGTTAAGCCCGAAATAAGAGCTGAGGCTCTGATACCAATTGAAAGGATCGTATGCCGCACCTAGAGGGGGGGGTGAATAGGTGCTAACCAATTTGTAGTACTTTTTCGATTTAGGCTTGACACAAAGGTAAATTCTCTAGATATGCAACTATGTGAATTTACCTATATGACAAGGTCAACAACTAAGCAATATATAGCTAGACAATATATAGGGGAGATAATGAGGATAGAGGTAACCGAGAGTGGAGCACGCGGAGACACACAGATGATTCCCGTAGTTCCCTTCCTTTGCAAGAAGGTACGTCTATGTTTGGAGGAGTGTGGTCGCTACGGAAGCCAGACCAACGCCACGAAGGCTTCACTCAGGTCTCCTGTGAGCACCGCCACGAAGGTCTAGCCCATTTCCACTAAGGGATTTCCTCGAGGCCGAAACAGGGCCTTTACAAGGTTCTTGGGGCACACATCCACAACCAAATTGGAGGCTCCCAATATCTGTAACAATACAACAACAACAAGAAAAAATCAACCACAAATAACTAGGAATTCCAAAATAGGAACACTAGCAAAGGGGCCCTCAACCATATGAGGGGGAAATGCAAATCGCTTCGGTGAAGATGTAGATCATGGTCTTCTCCTTCGAATATCCAAAGATCAAGAGCTTTGGTTGGTTGGAGGAGGAGATCTTGTGATTCTTGTGTTTCTTGAGGTGGCTCTAATGGTGGATGAACTTGGTAGGTTTAGAGCAGCTTGAGGAAGAGGGAGAGGGGGGGTATAAATACCCCTCTCCAAAAACGAGCCATTGGAGATATTTGGGGGGGGGGGGCATTATCCGGCTTAAGTAAGGGCCGGATTATCCCCCCCCCCCCCCGGATTTTCCGGCCTCATGGAAAAATCCAGCCAAATTTCCGGCCTGGATCCAGGGGACTACTAAGCCGCTCGTCGAAAAGTCCTTAGCCGATTTTCAGGGCCCGGATATTTTGCAAATATCCGGCCCGGATTATCAGGCTTGGTGAAGTTTTTCCTGCTTCCTTTTGTCTTGTTTTTTCACATTAATTCAACCCCACACATATATATATATATATATATATATATATATATATATATATATATATATATATATATTCTTCACCATCTCAACATACATTAGTGTATCACATATATTGACATCAAACATTCAAAACTTAAATCGATAGATGTTCTTTCAAACGTGCTAGAACTTTAGCTCGTAAACATAAAAGCATGGTATGAACTTTTATGCAATGATTAGGTTCGGCATTTGTAGACGATTTTTTTTACCGAAAAGAGCTAGTGTTTTCTTTTATGTTCACCAAACCAACCTTTTTTTCTTTCTTTCTTTGGATCGCACATTGAGCGAATTTGGTATTTTGATATTATATGTATCAATGACCTGGTGAAGCCTCTTAATTAATCATTAAATAGAACTAATAAACATAAAAGGGTTGATAAATGATCAAGATAAAACTTTCATATTTTGCATTCTGAAATGTTCTTTTTATTATAATAAAGAGTATGAATCCACTTACTAATTTATGAATAAAAAACTAAAAAATTATTAGAACTTCCTATTTTGAATATAAATAGGCTATTTCTACATAGGGAAAGTTATGTGCACCAAAAACATATGCTAAGCAAGACAACAAACTATGTGATAGCAAGACATATAACTGCAAGCACCAAGGCTATCACAAAGTAAATTTCATAGAAGCTCGAGCATAAGAATAACCGAAGTGACACTGAGACATCGATCTATCATGAAGTTCATATTGCGAGTACTACTCCCCATTGGAGCGGTGTGGAGGACAAAGCACTCCAAACGCCACAAAGGCCTCACCGTACTCTCCTCGAGCCTTCCCAGCAAAATAAAAGTCCACTATGGAACCTTGAGGGTGGTCATCGAACCTGCACAAAGCTTGGGGCAATCTCCACAACTTAATTGGAGGCTCCCAATAAACCGCCACAAAGGCCTCACACTTGACAATCTCCACAACTTAATTGGATGCCTCAAGAACACCACAAAGACCACTAAGCCGTATAGGTTCCAAAGACCAAAGAGGAACAAGCTCTGGGAACGAGCTCTCGAAGTGAATATCTCACGAACTTTCACCTCCATGTATTTGATACGTGCATTTTACATCATCAATATTGTCACATATATGTTTAGGCTTCATTGATATATGCCATCATACATCATTATTTATGCATTTTTAGTTGATTTCTGGGACTTTCCTACAAAGTCCTATTCATCGGTATTTAATTCCTGGGAGGCAGAAAACCACATTTTTGGTTTTTTATTGTTTGATGGATCTTCTGGACGCCTAAAAATTGAGGGGGAAATACCTGATCCATTGTTCACCTGAAGAAGCACTGTGGGCAAAAGAATCACGCGAGAGGAGCCACAAGGAGGAAAAGAGGACAGGTGGCACGCCCTACCTGGCAGGGCGCGCCACCCATGCTCGTTTGGGCCTCAGGCACCGTCTCGTGTCCCCTTTAAACATCGCCTCTGTTTCGCCCAAAAAACTAAGCCATTTTTTGCGAGATGTATTGAGGCAGCAGAGGAGGCGAAAGTCCTCTCCTACTCCAGGAGAGGGCATATTCGAGATGTACTGATGCTATTGTCATCACCACTCCTCCTTGTCTTAGGAGGAGGCATCTCCATCAACATCTCCACCAGCACCACCATCTCCATCTACGAGATCGACTTCATTCCCCTCATAGTTTGTGTTGAATTGAACGCTGAATATTGTTTTGAGGCTAGTTGCATGTTTGTGATTGGTACTTTATCTTTATTTGATGGAGAGAATATATATTCATATTGTGTTGTAACCATTATGCCTCTGGTACATATCATGTTTGAAACTTGTGAGTAGTTCCCCATGTTCCTGAGGGCATAGGATGATCTGGTTATGATTCTATATGATGTGCAATGAGTATTTAGTCAAGTTTTTATCTTTTATGTTGTTCTATGATGGTTTTATGCGAACCTAACTACATATTACTTCACCTATATGGGGTCGTAGGGGTACACTTTCATGTAATGAATGAGGGTTGGAAGGGATGAAATGATAGAAACCGTTTTCCGATACTTTGAGTTGCATTAGAGGGGTTTATGTCGGGGGCCAATGATCTTATTTCTATGGTGAGACATTTATGTCTTAATGATTCCTATACTTGCACATGAAAATGGCTCTAGGACCCATCATAAGGGGTGTATTTGCTCATATCTATGGATGCACCTAATTTAGGCTACGCCCCTAATTGAATGAAAGTTGACAAAATATTTTGCCATGTTGTGTAGAAATCTAATGCTACTAAATCCATGCCGCCCTCGGGAACACTTGTCTCATATAAGCACACACACTTGAGCTTATCCTCTTGCTACATAGAGGATTGGGCTTTCTCTCATTGAGAGTTTACATATTGTTATTTACTTTCTGCATTTTATTTTATTGCAAACTATACACCGGCAATACCAAAAACTACTGCATCTTATTGTTTGCTTGCCAATTCCGTTAACCATACATTCACTCCTCGTATGTATGACACATTTTCTTATTAAAGAGTACTACAATTGATCTCATGCACTTGTGAGCCATCAATATCACCCTGGAGAAGTCAAATCGATGCACCAAATGCAATGGTTAGAACAACACAAAGATGCTCAACTCCATCTCTCTCAAATTAAGATTCATGTTGATCATAGTTGCATAAATGATAAAATCCTACTAAATAATCACTAGCAATTTACACTACACTGACATTTAGCAATTTACACTACATCTACCAATTTGCACTACACTACCATTTAACAATTTACACTAACAATTTAATCTAAAATCACTAAAAAGGGGGGAGGTTGCGGCGCAACACTCATCGGTGTGCGGCACGAAGGGAGGCGGCGCAGTGCAGATGGTGACAGCGTGGGGCAGACATAGTGACAACCACGGTGTGGGGCGGGCATATCGAGCGGGTGGTGGCACAAAGATGGGGATAGAGGTGAAAGAGGAGAAATGGATGAGTCTGGATGGGGGCTGAAGATATTAAAGTACCGGCTCATTGTCCAATATGTAGGATGGGGGATGAAGATATTATGCATTTGATTTTCACGTGTAGCCGAGCAAAGGAAGTCTGGACATCACTAGGTTTGAATGATTTTATCACCCACTGGTCAAGACATGACAGATCCAGGAGTGTAGTATTGGAAGAAATTCTCCGGGCTGATTTGAATCATCCACCAGTACTTGGTCCGCTCAGTTTGAAGGAGACAGTGGCGGTGGCGGCATGGTATATCTGGTGGCAGCGTCGAGAAGGGGTGAAAGGAGAAAAGGTTGCTTCACCAATTAATTCGGCGTTTTCCATTAAAGCTTTAACCACGAACTTTTCTTTGGCAGAACAGGGAGCAACACCAAAGGAGATAACCTGGAGTAAATCCCCGGCTCACCATTATAAGCTGAACATAGATGCATGCTTTTTTCCTAATGGGTTTGGTTCTACGGCAGCGATTATAAGGAATGATCATGGTGAGGTTATTGGAGGTGGGACTTGGCCATTGATGAACATTTTAAGTTCAGCCTCTGCCGAAGCTATGGCTTTGAAGAACGGCATGTTACTTCTGAAAAATATTGGTTGTTCTCCTGTAGTGGTGGAATCTTATAGCATGGAGTTGATTACAGCGTGCAATGGAGATATTGAGCTTTGGAGTCCTTACTCAGCAATTCTGGCAGATTGTTTTCAGATTGCTCGCAGAATTTGAAGAATCTCTTTCCAACATTGTCCCAGAGAAGCAAATAAGACGGCGCATAACCAAGCTAGATTAAGTTTTGATTCTAATAATTTCTGTATTTGGGATAGTGATCCACCTCCATCTGTTTTGCCAGATGTTTTGAACGATGTAACTGTACTAAATTCTTAAAACCAGCAAGTACCAGACGCACTCTTTTCCTTACCAGGGTATCGAAGGGGACTGAAAGGTTTTTAATGAGGCGACTTGCTGACTTAATATATTGGTGATTTCAATAAAAAAGGAGAAATGGATGAGTGTGGCACATCGACAGTTAAGCGCGCGCGTGGGCTGCCCAAAAACCTGTGGCGTGGCCCACATAGCTACCCACCGATACGATACCGGTTTTAGCGCTAGGCTTGGTGATGCAGGTGGACGGTCCAGCGGACCTGACGGACAGTCCGCCAGGTTAGGTGCAAGGAGCGATTGGTTAATTCAAGTGAAAGGTGATTAATAACGAATTGACCGGCGGACCGTTTTTTTAAGTCTGGCGGGCGTCCGCCTGCATCCCTAGGCTAAGCCACTTGGGCTCACGAGATTAGCGGCGTTGCATGCTACTGTTATTCAAACTAGATATAGATGTGCGCCTTGGCGCACGATCCCGTAACATACATCCTGATTTACATTTTGTGTAATGATGTAAAAATAACGTGGAAATTTGCATTCCAACATGTAGTCTTCTGCTAATTTATAATCGACAGACCTTCATAAGGAGCACATTCGGGCGGCAATATAGAAGTGTTAAAAAGCAGTCATGCGAATTTTACACTGTCGCATAATTCATGAAGGTACTCAGCCTTACAAACACTAAGCTTTTGTAGCATAAGGTCGAGTAATATTATATAATTAACTCTAACTACATTTGCATTTGGACTATCCTACTATATAGTAAATATGGACATAAGTGTTAGAATTGATTCTATATACGTATATGTTTGTCGCATACCAGACAAACTGCTGCAGTCTGTACCAAGAAAAAGAAAAACCCTGACTGGTACCATGTCCTAAACCAAGTACGACCCAAACCGAGCCGAACTGCTGAAATTCCCTTGGCTTGGTTAAACTTAAAGGTTGTTGTGATTTGAAGCCTTGCTCGACGGTTCCCTAAAAAAAGTCTTGCCCAATTGTTGGAGGCACCACACATTAACACTGCAAGCTCATCTGTCCCCGCTCTCGACGACTGTGTCGTCCCGCTCGCTCCCTGCATGGTCTGGTCTGGGGTGTCCACCGGCCCTCTTATTAGCACCGTCGTGGTCGTGGGCGCTAGTTCGTCGCGTCACCTCTTCCAATCCGTCGCAAGGACCGTTATGTACTGATGTTAATGTCGCAACAACCAGTTGAGGCGTGTAGATCGAAGGCTGGCTGTGAGCGTTAGTCCACTGCATCACCTCTTCCCGTCGCAAGTGGCAGCGCGGAAGAGGGTGTCAGTCCGAAGTCGGGCAAGGATGGCACATCACACAACATCTGCGGCCAACCGAGGCAAGTTGGTTGACACCACGCCACAGTCGGTTGACGCCATGCCACAACAGCTGCAGGCTCGGAGGAAGGCGGTCTGACAAAGAAAGAGTTGCTCCCGTGGGTGTATGCATGGTTCTGTATCTTGTTTTGGTTTGTTGGAGTGTAAATGTGTGTGACCATCGATCTATGTAGATGTGTTGGAAATCAAAGTTGTAATTGTATCAATGAAATGTGAAATTTCATCCAATGTGTGATCCCTTATAGAACTGAACCGTATGTTTTGAGGCTTCCTTTTTCTAGATCTGAACTGGAATATATGTTTTCAGACTTGAAAACCATTATGTTACAGCCATGTCTCCAGCCATAGCCTAGCACTGAATTCAACAAAAGAATTCAAGCCATACAAGCATGCATTCATAGTTTGTCATCATCAACTAAAATTCAACTACTCAGCCATTCGAGTCTGGCACTGAAAAGCATAGGGTAAAAGTAGATTAAGCTTGCAACATAGGGTAAAAGTAGATAAGCTTCTTCATCTTGTTCTTCTACAACTTAATATTGAAGCAGCATCAGTGATATTGGCTTCCTTTTTACATTTTTGCTTGGCTCCAGGGATTTTGCATGTAGTAGCTCTCAGTGGATCCATGTTTGATGACAAAACTTGTGAGGATTGAGCATGGGCATTCAAGATGACAAAAACAGAGCCAAGTTGAACTGATATTTTAGGACTTTGTTCTCTTTCTCTTCTCCGAATGTAACAAATGCTGCAAAAAAAAACAATCAGTTAGCATGAGAAACTCAACTATTTCAACAAATAGCTTTTTTTTGCTTCTTTTCCTTTGTAAAAGTTTCATTTAAAGTTTACAGTCGCACTTATGGCTGTGAATGCTCTGTTTCTACCTATATGAACACTCGTAATAGTAGCCGTTAGAAAAGTAGTACAACATTAGCTAGTTGGAACCACAAAAAGTCATGAACAGTCTGCCTAATCCTGACCAGTTGCAACTAACCAGAGAGAAAAAAAAGTACTTAAGCGTTTGAGTAATTCAATATGCATAACATATTGTCTTAAATCATTCCAAGCACTCTTAGAAAAACATTAAAAAATTAGGATTATTTGGTCAAGCTGGGACCAAAATAACCGGAAAGGGCTTTAGGTAAATTCAAACATAAACACCTTGAAGCACAAAACGAGAAGAACCAGGGGAAAATCCATTGTATATGTTCGTTAGAGAACCATTAAATGTCTACCTAATCCAGTTGCAACTAACCAGAGAGAATAAAAAAAGTACAAGACCTTTGAGTAATTCGATGTGCATAACATATTATCTTAAATCCTTCCAAGCACCACGGCTTTCTGAAACTGCAGATACTTACTGCAGCTTTCTGAAACTACATATACTTACTGCAGCTCCTTTTATAAACTATCATGGCATACCACTCATTTGGCGATGACCCATTGTTCAGCATTGGTAGGGTATGTAACTCCGTATGGAGATACCATATCAAAGCGACTTAATTCATCATAGATTCTGCAACCATGAATATACTCCTTTTCCGGTTACCCTCACGATTTGCAGAACCCATAAAATTCAATGAGACCTTGCACTATTAACAAAGCCGTTTTAGTAATGAATGCCTAAAAATAATAGTAATGCATACAATAGTTTGCAGTGGATCACACTAAGGTAAGAGTATTTTTGTTTCAGTGGCAAGCTGATATGATCATTTTGTCAACATGTTATGATTATCAGTATAATTTTATAAGAAATTTTAGAGAGATCTAAGAGTAATATGTTGGACCTACATATTGTACAACAACCTCGGACATATTAAGCCACCGGAAGCCATTTGAAGTGATAAGTAAAGGATAAAAATATCAAACATACAAAGATACTGCAACATATGCATAGGAAATGAAAGCAGAGTAGACAAAAGCTCATAATTCCCTAAGAAGACACTTGCTAAGGGGCCCGACTTTTCTCTAGGGTGACTCGCCAGGCATATTGTTCTTTAAACCAACAAGTTAGATAGTGTTTGGTGAAGCCGAAGTACACGGACCCGAACAAGTATAACTGAACCAACACAACAACTGGAGGCAGCTGCTAGTTGTAACACAAACATAACTTTCTTAGTTAATGTTCTCTGTTTTATAATACATGGTCGATAATTCTAGTAAGCATATTTTGAGTGGAGTTTATAATTGGTTCATCTACTCAAAGCACACACAAATATGTCAGATCTCATAAAATGGTATTTAAAGCACACGCTAGAAAATAAGCAGCATCGAAGTAGCAGCATAACATCAACATTACGGAATAAAAGAATCTGATTCAGCTTGACACCTGGGATAACAATGCAATAAGCATTAGTTCCCATTAACTACTCTCCTAAGATTTTCCCCTAAAACATAGCAAGATCAACTACATTTTGAAATAAAACCTTCAAGTTGAAAATATTATCCCACTAACGTGAAACAACCAGCTGTAATACATAGATCAACTACAATTTTAAATAAAGCCATCCAGACATGAGAGTATAAATTATGCAAGAAGCTACAACCTCGAACTATCATGTCGTAATCAACTCATATTGTCATACATATACTTTGGCAATCAAATTATAAAATATACAACTTCATGTAAATTAAACAGACTTGTGATAAAAAATCACATGATTGTTTTCATCGTAAGAAACAGTAGGCTTCTCACATTCCATATCACTGAAATCAATATAACAAAAAGCGCTTATTGAGAAAATCACTTCAATCATCAGACCACTATCATTGCAGAAAGCATCTTCTCACATTTCGTATCACTTTAATCAATACAACAGAAAGCAAAGGGCAGCAAATAAAGAGGGAATAATGTGCAACAATCTGAACTCCTTATGCCAAGTAAAATTCATATACCTGCTGCAGATTTAATATACACATACGCACCAGTGCAATGCTACACTTTGTCGAGGTCGACATCGAATAATACATGAAGAGTAAATCCTGACAATACGGAATCATAGTCAAGCAATCGGAGACAGGCTTGGTTTCCTCACCTAACAATACAGAATCATAAGCACATGCTAATCAGTGGTGTGTCTCGTTGGCTCGGTTTCCTCGCCTGCCATTGGTGAACCTGTACCAAGTTTAGAACATTAACTTCAAATTTAGACATAATGTGCTAGCTAGGTACAGAGATCACTGTGATACATAATCTCTGAGTAGCACATAGTTAACCTGAATTAGAAATATGAGGTGCTAATTAATGAACGCAAAAAAAGTGATCCTAATGACTTAACTAATCACATGGAAATAATCGTTGTCCTAGTAAGAACCTCCCCATCATAATGGATGTAAACCTCTGTCCTTACATGCTCATCTAAGATTTATTCATATTATGATCTCAAAAGTCTAAAAAATTGCACCGGTATAGAGAATATAAAAAAGAGTAATGATACCTAACGTGCACATATTTCCAAAATATTCCCTCAGCCAAAAAGTTTAGCACAACAGTTGAAGTGGAAAAATCTCAAGCAAATCAAAACTGCACATTACAGAAAGATATTGGAATTAAATGAATAGGATAATTACTTCAATAGATAAACAAAGATGAGATGTTCAAGCTTCTAGGGGCTAAATAAGAGAGGAGGAAATTGCCTCTACTTTTACCTCACCTTGACCTTTATGAATTAAAATAAAATGGTGGAGGGGAAGATGACTATGGAGATGCAACTGGATTAGTAGGGAGAGATAAACCTGAGTTGGAACTTGGAAGTCCCATGTGATTATAATTGACATGCATCCAGCGCTAGAAAAAATATGAAGCAATCATCATATTGCCTAAAATAATCATAAACCATAATTTAGCAAAGCATCAAAGCCAACTGTGTAGGTATAAACTAAAGCAAGATAATAATAAAATATTAATGGAAAATATTAGTTGAATTCTCAGTATCAAAAATACATTCAATATCCAAATAATCTGAGTCACCAAAAACATTACAACTATAAAATTGACTGCATGGAGTATATGAGGCTCTCAACTTATTCTAGTAAAGTATATTGCTGTGACATTTAAATGGAAAATCCACTTACAGAACAAAAAATCACCTTCACGGGCACACAATATTCCGGTATGCAAAACATGATTTTTGTATCAAATAGTAGGTAGACACCACCGAGAACTTCCGAGTTAAATTGAATTTTGGGTCAAATATTAGCAAGCATCAGCACGGAGAGCAACCCAGCGGCACAATAACACCTGCATGAGAACACAAAAATATCCAAAATCAAACAGAGACAAAGCAATGGATGTGGTCTGAATGGAACGCAAAAAAATACAAGTGAGGAAAATTTAAAAGACAGAGATTAAACATTACCTAACCGACCACTGTAACCGAGAAGCCAAAATATATTGGCATCTTATTTAACCTAGAGATGAAACATGAGCTAATTTGTCACTTTATGAAACACGGTGTAAGCATTAGAAACGGATCCCCATAAACCAAAACGTGATGTTCAGGATCTTAAATTAAAGAAGAGTATGCCTCCACTTCTATCTCAACCTCTAGGAGAGCACGTTTGACACAGAGAGAAAGAAGAACCTTAAAAATAAGATGCAGAGGAGGGTTGGCCGTGCACTGTTCGTCGGCGTCTTCAGCGATGAAGAGGACATGGATGAGGGTACTTGCTGTGGTGAAAGCTGAACACTGCTCCTCGGAGGTGTCACCTTCTCTGCCTACCCCTCCGTACACCACCTCCTCTCCCCGTCATCAGCTTTGAACCATGGAATCGTTGATGCTGCTTTCCCTCCTCCTACATGATGCACGGGTCGTCCAAGCTAGAAAAGGATCTCCACTCGACCTACCTCTGCCCCAACGCCCGTGCTGTCGTACAGAGCTCCAGCACCGATGCCTTGTGCATCTCCCGAATGAAAGGAACCTCTTATTTATTGGCTCCAAAAATGGTTAAAGCAGGTAGATGAAGTGGATTATCAGCCACGTTGCAGATCAACCTGAGATGTAAAATACCTAACGATTAGACAGAAGCCAACATCCTTTTAAACAAATATATAGCTGCACGCTTTAGATCAGGACAACATTGGTACAATCAAGAATAACCAAGAACAAAATACCCAATGGTATGAGAATGTGGAGAGTGAAAAGACACGCAAAAATCATCTCTTCGGACTCAACGGGAGGAAGTGGCTGAGGAGCATCTCCAGATACAAACCTGATAATACGAGAAAGGGCGGATGGCAGGGCCTCGTCTCTTCACGCGGCGCGGTGGACGAAGATGCAGAAGAAAAAGATGCTCGCTGGGTGAGGCAGCGGCCCATGGTGGGGCAAGGTAACGGCGGCCTCCTCCTCGTGTGCTTGTGGGGACCCAACTCCGGGCGAGCGGCGGCGGCCTCCTCCTCTGCGGTCGCCGGAGATCGATTGGGGAGGAGAATCGTGATGGGATCGGGAGGACGAGGAAGTGCGGCGGCGCATCGTGCTCCTCCTCGCTAGCGCGGCGAGGAGGAAGGACTGAGGAGAGGGGCAGCAGCGACGGCAAAGGGATGGGGATTGAGGGGACGATTTCGAGGAGGAGGTGGCGGCGGGGATGGGAGGGGGCATGAGGTGAGGGGAGGACGCGGAGCAAGTGGGTAGGGTTTGGCTTGGGCCGGTTTCTGGTTTTGTCTCACACCTAACCGCTATAGCCAATCGTTAGGCGACACGTGGCCCAACCGGTGGACATGGAGCGGAGCGAGCGCCCCAGCCCGCGCGCGCCGAGTGGCCTGTCGTGGAGCGCTGTGAGGCCCCCGTAGGGGGGCATCATATATACCTCTGGATACTGGCCTCGTATCGGCATGCCACCGGTAAACTTTTTTAAGTAAATGCCAGACCATGGTCCTTTCATGGTGTGGCAGGACTTTGACGGCTTTTAAACTATTTGACTATTTACATGTTTCAATTTTCAAAAATCATTACTTTGAATTTATTTAATACAAATGACAGTTGAGCCGGCCTATTAAGGAGTGTTACGTGAACAGTTGCTTTTATTATTTAATGTAGTTTTAGAGGTGGTGGTGGAGATGTTCTAAGAGCAATTCCAATAGGCTATAACAAGATGTCATATCATTTGTAGTCATCATATAGCTAACATGTACAATAGTTGGCTATAAGAATGTAGTACTTTACTAATATATGGCCCACATTTCACTCTCACAAGGTGCCTAGGAGTACGTGCAAGAGCTGGCTATTGCATAGTAGCCCATCTCCCTTCTCTCTCCTCTTCTCTCTCCTCCAACTCATCTAAAATATATTATTTAATGTCTTATAGTCAGCTGACTGGACTCTATTGTACTTGCTCTAAGCATTATTACCCCTCTTTCTATCGAGCCGGTCGAAGTGGATAAGTGGTTGACCTTATTTAGACTAGTCATAGTAGTAAATAATACTCCCTCCGTTCCTTTCTATAGTGCCTATTGTTTTTTGGCACGGAAATTAGCGCGAGCCATTTTTTCACACAAAATCCCCTAGCGATATCACAGAAAAAATAGAAAACTGAAAACAGATCTCAGAAATACATGACCAGATCGGTTTCTAGATTTTCTGGACTTGACCTGATCGGTGGAAGGGGTTCTTTGCAAAAAAAACATAGCTTTACTCTTATATTCTGAAACAAATGCGAAAAAATAATAGGCATTATAGAAAGGAACGGAGGGAGTATTGAGTAGTAACATGCACATGTTATTACTACTCTACGTTACTACTCAATAAGGCGTGGCTCTGTGGTCTCCCCGCCGTCTCCGCCAAACTCGGGTTTGGCGCGGCTCTGCTTCATCCGATTGAGCTACCACAGTCTTTTGTTATCTCTAGACAGACATTATATATAAAGAGTAGTGTGGCGCCCCTTCCATGGGCGCCACACATCCTGCCACGTCGGATCGGCGCACCAGCTCAGCGTCGAGGGCGCCACGTCGGCTGGGAGAGTGGCGCTGCAGGCACAGACGCCACACTGCCATGTGTGGCGCCCATGGGAGGGGCGCCACACAAAAAGGTTAGATGGGTGAAATAGTTTGCCCGGAGGGTAAGTCTGCACTATAGTTGCAACAATGGGTTATTTTTGTGTAAATCGCCGTGCTCCGATGCCTCAATATGCCAGGTATTAAAATACTACTACGGAGTACTTTAATGCCTCAACATGATTAAAGGAGAAAAGGACGCTATGTGGGTTCTGCATTTGTTTCCAGGCATCGATGTAGCTGCCGAACGCTGTGTGAGTTGGAGCCTGAACATTTTCTCTGGGGATCGATGAGGGGATCGATGAGGAGGTGGCAAACTTTGTACGCTTTGGGCATCGACTACATTGTGGAAGGCCTTAGAGCATCTCCACTCGTCTCCCCGACGAGGCCCCGAACGACGTTTTTTCCATCCGGACGGCGAAATTCGGCCTAGTCGCGCCCCCGGTTCCTCGATTTCGTCCGGATTTAGGCCTAAATTCATCCGGCGATCCCACGCCATCCCCGGCCCCCCGGGGAGCGCTCGGGGAGTCCGGACGAAACGAAAACGCGGGAAACACCGAGGAAACTTCCCGCGCGTCTGGTGGCCCCAACTTGTCGGCGAGGGACACCGATCGTCGTCGTCATCGCATCGTCTTCCGCGCGCTGTAAAAGCCTGCCACCGTTCAGCATTCCCCGGCCGCGTAGCTTCCACGCGGCGAGTTAATGTCGTCGCATCGTCTTCCGCGCACGCATCGTCTTCCGCGCATGCATCGTCTTCCGCGCGGCACCGCCGGCGCCCGCCGCGCCTATATAAGCCGCTCCGCTCGCCGCGACGTCCCTGCTCCACTCTTCCTCCATTCTCCCTCCACTCACTCTCCACCTCCACCGATGGCGTTCTACGACGACGCCGGCGCAGCCAACAACGGGTTCCCCCGCCGATCTCTCCACGCGTGGGAGGGGCACCTCCTCCACCAGGCGGGGTACCCTGCCCGCCGAACACGAGGTCCCCCGGAGGCGGGTGGAGGCTAAGCGCTGGTGGCGTGCCAATCCCGCCGCCGCCCCAGGGCCACGCCCTCGACGTCGCCATCGAGGAGGCGCGGATGGCGATGACGGAGGAAGAACGCGCCGACCCGCGCCACCACCCCGAGAACTACACTCGGTGGAACTCTTTCTTTCTCCGGCGGTGGGAGCGCGAACTGGCGTCCAACGACGGCCCGCCACCTCCTCCTTCGCGCAACAACGCCGCGGGTCGCCGGCGTTGGTGGAGCGCCCCGGATAGGACGCTCCACAACGTCCTCGAGCACATCGAGGGCGGCAACTCGCCGAGGCTCACGATGCCC
>NC_061510.1:117041475-117054314 GCF_022539505.1 Lolium rigidum
AAGAATCTCGTCAAGGAGTTGAGGCCCAACATAAATGATATCACCATCTCCTTTGGCAATAATTCTACGTCCGAGGTATTGGGTTTTGGCAAGGTTGTGGTTGCACACAACGTTACTCTTGTGGATGTCATGCTTGTCAAAACCCTTGGTTACAATTTGTTATCCGTTTCCGCCCTTGGCAAGATGGGTTTCGCCATCTTTATTGATAATGATATTGTGGTCCTCTTGTGGAGAAACACTCTAAAAGTCACTTTCGTTGGGTATCGCGAAAATAACTTGTATGTGATGGACTTTTCGGGGGCCACCACATCAAGTGTGATGTGCCTATTTGGAAAGGTGTATGTGGGTTGTTTATGGCATCGCCGCTTGGCCCATGTCAACATGAGAACTTTGCAAAGTCTTCACAAGGGGAACCATATTGTGGGACTAATGGAAAATGTGTCTTTTGCCAAAGATCGTGTTTGTAGGGCTTGTGTTCAAGGCAAAATGCATGACTCTCCACACCCAAGCAAGACTATTATCTCTTCCAAGAGGATCTTGGAGCTCCTTCATGTGGATCTCTTTGGTCCTACCACTCATGCAAGTCTTGGTGCGAAGAAATATTGCTTGGTGATTGTTGATGACTATTCAAGATATACTTGGGTCTATTTTCTCAAGAAGAAAGATGAGACTCAACAAATCTTCATTGACTTTGCCACCGAGGTGCAACGACAACACAACCTCCCTCTATTGGCAATAAGAAGTGACAACGGCTCCGATGAGTTTCTTAGTATTGAGGGGATAAGACATAAATATTACGCTGCATACACCCCTCAACAAAATGGTGTTGCGGAGAGGAAGAATTGGACTCTTATGGATATGGCAAAATCTATGATGGCGGAGTACAAATCCCGCTATAATTTTTGGGCCGAAGCCATCTCAACCGCTTGCCACTCTTCTAACCGGCTCTATCTCCGTAAGGGCTTGAACAAGACTCTATATGAAATACTCACCGGCAACAAGCCTAATATCTCATACTTCAAGGTGTTCGGGTGTAAGTGTTTCTATAAAATCAAAGGAGTTCGTTTATCTAAATTTGCTCCTAAAGCTTTGGAGGGTATATTTTTTGGTTACGGTGCCAAATCTCACACTTATAGTCTTTGATATATCTTCCAAGATTATCATCGAATCTTGTAGTGTGAAGTTCGAGAAAAATGATGGATCCCAAGTGGGGCAAGTTGATGTTTGTGCAGGTGATGAAATACCTCAAGATGCCATAGTAAGAATGGGTGTGGGATTTTTCCGCCCCATTGAGGGACATGGTGTGGCGTCTCGGGAAGTACTATGCTCTACTATGGTGGAGCCCTCATCTTCACAACATCAACAAACTCCATCTCTTGAAGCTAATGTTGCACCTACCAAAGAACAAGAACAAGTCCCTCCATCTAGTGTGCAAGATCAAGGACAAGATCAATCTAGGATTCATGATGGATCCGATGAGTATCCATTCAATATTCTCCTCTCACCGAATAATGTCCAAGATCAAGCACATGATGATGAGCACTCTCAAAAAATTGAGGAAGTTCAAGTTGAAGGTCAAGACGGGGACCCAAACGATCAAGTTGATCAAGTGATACCTCCAAGGCCTAGAAGAACCAAGGAGGAGATCGAGGCTCGTCGTCTTGCAAGAAGAGATAGGAACTTGGAAATTCTTGAACACACTCATGATAAGGTCCTAAGTGATGTGAGAGGAAGAGTTTCCACAAGAAGGCAATTGGCTAACTTTAGCAATCATCATGCTTATATCTCCTTAGTGGAACCCAAGAAAGTATTTGAAGCTCTTGAAGATCCGGATTGGTTGGAAGCTATGCACAATGAACTCAACAACTTCAAGCGCAACAAAGTATGATCTTTAGTAGAGAAGCCAAAGGAGTGTCGCAATGTTATAGGCACTAAATGGATATTCAACAACAAGCAAGATGAATTCGGAAATTTTGTGAGGAACAAGGCAAGATTGGTGGCTCAAGGTTTCTCTCAAATTGAAGAAATTGACTTTGGAGAAACTTATGCTCCCGTGGCTCGCCTTGAGTCCATTCGTATCCTACTTGCTTATGCATCACATCATAATTTTAAGTTACAACAAATGGATGTGAAAAGTGCATTTCTTAATGGTCCTTTGCATGAAGAGGTTTATGTTAAGCAACCCCGGGGTTTGAGGATCCCGACTTTCCTAACCATGTCTATAAGCTTGATAAAGCACTTTATGGTCTCAAACAAGCTCCTAGAGCTTGGTACGAGTACCTTAAAGAATTGTTGATAGACCGTGGGTTTGATGTTGGGCTAATCGACTCACTCTTTTTACTAAGAGGGTCAATGGGGAGCTTTTCGTTTGCCAATTATATGATGATGATATTATCTTTGGCTCTACTCACAAAGCTTTGAATGATGAATTTTCAAAGCTTATGACTGATAGGTTTGAGATGTCTGTGATGGGAGATATGCGGTTCTTTCTTGGTTTTGAGATCCAGCAATTGAGAGAAGGGACTTTCATCAATCAAGCAAAATATCTCCAAGACATGCTCAAGAGGTTCAAGATGATGAAAATGAAGGGTGTAGCCACTCCAATGGTTACCAAATGTCATCTTGCACTTGATCCCAATGGTAAAGAGGTGGATCAAAAGGTATATCGCTCCATGATTGGATCCTTGCTTTACCTTTGTGCATCTAGACCAGAATAGTGTTGAGTGTTGGAGTGTGTGCAAGGTATCAAGATTCTCCTAAGGAGAGCCACATGATGGCTCTCAAAAGAATCTTTCGATATTTGGTGGATACCCCAAGATATGGTATTTTGTATCCTAAAGTCTCAAGTTTCTTTCTCAATGGATACACCGATGCGGATTGGGCGGGAGACAAGGATGATAGGAAATCAACCTCCGGAGCTTGCCAATTCCTTGGTAGGTCCTTGGTGTGTTGGTCTTCTAAGAAGAAAAATTGTATATCTCTCTCCACCACCGAAGCCGAATATGTTGCCGCCGCAAGTGGATGCACTCAATTGTTATGGATGAGGCAAACTTTAAAGGAATACGTTGTCACTTGAGACAAAGTGCCTCTTTTATGTGACAATGAAAGTGCTATCAACATTCCTTATAATCCGGTGCAACATTCAAGAACGAAGCATATTGAGATCCGGAATCATTTTATTAGGGATCATGTTGCCCGTGGTGATATTGAGCTATGCTATGTTCCTACCAAAGATCAACTTGCTGATATATTCACGAAGCCTCTTGATGAAGCAAGGTTTTGCTATTTGAGGAATGAGCTAAATATCATTGATTCAAGGAGTATAGCTTGACCATCTTGCAAACACACCTTTTCTCAAAACTTTATTTGGTTTGGATGTGAGCATGGAAATAGGGGGAGTGCGGTTTAAACTATTGAGCTATCCTTCCCCCCATAATGCCAATAGTAAGAAAGCATTCTCTTTATATCATATATTGATATGTGAGCCTCAATGATGAGTATTGGTTTTGGGCCCAAGATATATCTTCGCGGTGCCATACCATAACACTCATACATGGTGGCCTAGGCCACCGCACTCTTCTTTGTGAAGAGTTGGGGTTATTTGGATCTTAAATGGATTTTATTTGACATCTACATGTTCTTATGGGAAATCACTCTAGTTTGGCCTTTCTTTTCTCATATCTTGCAAACTTGAGTGATCATGTACCATTAACAGTTTGAACTTTCTAACCCCAAGCCTACACCTATCTATAGCCATTTCCATCTTGCTCTTAAGTCATGTTTTGGTAAAACTTGCAGTTTGAGTGGCTTCGGTCGGATGATCTTGGTTGTCTCATCTTATTGGTCAATTTGCATCTTCTATGTGACGTGGTATCATATTGCATCACATTTGGGCGTGGGAAAATAACCAACAAAAGATAGGCCTGATTTCCGGTGTTCTGAAATTTTCCAGAACACCGGATAATCCGGCCCTAACAGACACTGGAAAATCCGGCCCGGCCGGATTATCCGCCCTAACTTTGGGCCAGATTATCCGGCTTGGGAAGGATGCGGGAATTTGAGTAGAGGTCGCGGGGAGGACAGTTGCCAAAGCAATCAGTCTCCCCCACGCGCCCTCTCTCTTTCCTAAAACCATCGGAGCTCCTCCTCCTCACCGGAGCCACCCCGTCCGCCCCCTCTCGGAGTTCTTGGCTGGATCGGGTGTTCCTCACTCCTAGGTTTCATCTCCACCAAGCAGTGATCTCTACGCACGCTTCTATTCCTATAGACAGTGTTGGGCCTCCAAGAGCAGAGGTTTGTAGAACAGCAGCAAGTTTCCCTTAAGTGAATCACCCAAGGTTTATCGAACTCAGTGAGGTAGAGGTCAAAGATATCCCTCTCAAGCAACCCTGCAATCACGATACAAGAAGTCTCTTGTGTCCCCAACACACCTAATACACTTGTCAGATGAATAGGTGCACTAGTTCGGCGAAGAGATAGTAAAATGCAAGTGATATGGATGTATATGAGCGGTAATAACAATCTGAATAAAATATGGCAGCGAGTAAACATGCAGTAGAACAGTAAATAAATGGAGATTCGATATTTGGAAACAAGGCCTAGGGATCATACTTTCACTAGTGGACACTCTCAACATTGATCACATAACTGAATAAACAAATACTACTTTCTCTACACTCTCTTGTTGGATGACAAACACCATTCATTGTGTAGGGCTACAAGAGCTCCCTCAAGCCGGAGTTAACAAGCTCCACAACATTCGGTGTTCATATTTAAGTAACCTTAGAGTGCATAATAGACCATTGCAATTATACCGAGTACTAACATAGCATGCACACTTTGTCACCGTCGAGGCTATGAAAGGGGGAATAGATCGCATCAATACTATCATAGTAATAGTTAACTTCATAATCTACAAGAGATCACAATCATAACCTACGCCAAGTACTACATGATGCACACACTGTCAACATTACATCATGAAGGAGGAATAGAATACTTTAATAACATCACTAGAGTAGCACATAGATGACATTCAACTAGATCACAAAGCTCATGATCACATAAAGATCACATGGGAGAGAGGGATGAACCACATAGCTACGGTACAACCCTTAGCCTCTGGGGAGAACTACTCCCTCCTCATCATAGGAGACAGCAGCGTTGATGAAGATGGCGGTGGTGTCGATGGAGATGCCTTCCGGGGGCAATTCCCCGTCCCGACAGGGTGCCGGAACAGAGACTTCTGTCCCCCGAATTGGAGTTTCGCGATGGCAGCGGCGTCCCTGGAGTCTTTCTGGAGTTTCGTCAATCCGTATCGAAGTTTTAGGTCACGAGGGCTTATATAGGCGAAGAGGCGGCGCAAGAGGGGCACCAGGGCGCCCTCCCCACTCAGTGGCGCGGCCGAGGCTTGGGCCCGCGCCCAGGTGTGGTGTGGGGCCTCCCTGGCCCGCCTCCGACTCTCCTTCGGTGATCTGGAACCCTCCGGGAAAAATAAGATATTTGGTCTTTGTTTCGTCGAATTTCGATAATATTGCCCGAACAACCTTTCTGGAACCAAAAACAGCAGAAAACAGGAACTGGCACTGTGGCATCTTGTTAATAGGTTAGTTCCGGAAAACGCATGAAATCATTATAAAGTGTGAGCAAAACATGTAGGTATTGTCATAAAAGTAGCATGGAACATATCCCCAAGCTTAGTTCCTACTCTCCCTCGAGTAGGTAAACGATTGATACGTCCAAAACGTATCTACTTTCCCGAACACTTTTGCTATTGTTTTGCCTCTAATTTGTGTATTTTGGATACAACTAACACGGACTAACGCTGTTTTCGGCAGAATTGCTCTGGTGTCTTGTTTTTGTGCAGATATTCAACTCTTGGGAAAATCCTCGGAATTTATGTCGAAGGGCTTATTTTTCCGGAAGAATCACGGAGCCGGAAGGGCAGGCACGGGGGAGGCCCGGGCCCCCCGGACATTAGGCCGGCGCGGCCCGTAGGGGGGCGCGCCGCCCTAGCGTGTGGTCGCCTCGGCCGGCCTCGCGACGCCCCTCTCGGACTACTTAAGGGTTTCGATCTAAAAACGCGAGACAAAAAGTCGAAGTTGCCAGAAACCATCCAGTACGCCGCCACCGTCGCGAAACTCCGTCTCGGGACCAGAAACTCCGTTCTGGCACTCCGCCGGGACGGGGAATTGGAGGATATCATTGATACGTCTCCGACGTATCGATAATTTCTTATGTTCCATGCCATATTATTGATGATACCTACATGTTTTATGCACACTTTATATCATATTCGTGCATTTTATGGAACTAAGCTATTAACAAGATGCCGAAGAGCCGATTCTTTGTTTCTATCTGTTATTGGTTTCAGAAATCCTAGTAACGAAATATTCTCGGAATTGGACGAAATCAAAACCCGGGGTCCTATTTTGCCACGAAGCTTCGGAAGACCGAAGAGGAGTCGAAGTGGGGCCACGAGGGGCCGCCACCATAGGGCGGCGCGGCCCGAGGCCTTGGCCGCGCCGACCTGTGGTGTGGGGCCCTCGTGTGGCCCCACGTTGCCCTTCCGACTACTTAAAGCCTCCGTCGCGAAACCCACGATGCGAAGAACCACGATACGGAAAACCTTCCGAGAGACGCCGCCGCCGCCAATCCCATCTCGGGGGATTCGGAGATCTCCTCCGGCACCCTGCCGGAGAGGGGATTCATCTCCCGGGAGGACTCTACACCGCCATGGTCGCCTCCGGAGTGATGAGTGAGTAGTTCACCCCTGGACTATGGGTCCATAGCGGTAGCTAGATGGTTGTCTTCTCCTCATTGTGCTTCATTTTTGGATCTTGTGAGCTGCCTAACATGATCAAGATCATCTATACGTAATACTATATGTTGTGTTTGTCGGGATCCGATGGATAGAGAATACCATGTTATGTTAATTATCAAGTTATTACCTATGTGTTGTTTATGATCTTGCATGCTCTCCGTTATTAGTAGAGGCTCCGGCCAAGTTTTTGCTCTTAACTCCAAGAGGGAGTATTTATGCTCGATAGTGGGTTCATGCTGCATTGATACCAGGGACGGTGACGAGAAAGTTCTAAGGTTGTGTTGTCTTGTTTCCACTAGGGATAAAACATTGATGCTATGTCTAAGGATGTAGTTGTTGATTACATTACGCACCATACTTAATGCAATTGTCCGTTGCTTTGCAACTTAATACTTGGAAGGGGTTCGGATGATAACCTGAAGGTGGACTTTTTAGGCATAGATGCGGTTGGATGGCGGTCTATGTACTTTGTCGTAATGCCCAATTAAATCTCACTATACTTATCATGACATGTATGTGCATTGTTATGCCCTCTCTATTTGTCAATTGCCCGACTGTAATTTGTTCACCCAACATGCTTTTATCTTATGGGAGAGACACCTCTAGTGAGCTGTGGACCCCGGTCCATTCTTTAATACTGAAATACAAATCTGCTTGCAATACTTGTTCTTTACTTGTTTTCTCTGCAAACAATCATCTTCCACACAATACGGTTAATCCTTTGTTACGGCAAGCCGGTGAGATTGACAACCTCAGCTGTTTCGTTGGGGCAAAGTACTTTGGTTGTGTTGTGCGGGTTCCACGTTGGCGCCGGAATCTCCGGTGTTGCGCCGCACTACATCCCGCCGCCATCAACCTTCAACGTGCTTCTTGGCTCCTCCTGGTTCGATAAACCTTGATTTCTTTACGAGGGAAAACTTGCTACGTGCGCATCGTACCTTCCTCTTGGGGTTCCCAACGAACGTGTGAATTACACGCCATCAAGCATATTTTTAAGCGCCATTGCCGGGAGATCAAGACACGCTGCAAGGGAGTCTCCACTTTCCAACCTCTTTACTTTGTTTTTGTCTTGCTTTATTTTATTTACTACTTTGTTTGCTGCATTATATCAAAACACAAAAAAATTAGTTGCTAGTTTTACTTTATTTACTATCTTGTTTGCTATATCAAAAATACAAAAAAATTAGTTTACTTGCATTTACTTTATCTAGTTTGCTTTATTTACTACTGCTAAAATGGACACCCCTGAAAATACTAAGTTGTGTGACTTCACTAGCACAAATAATAATGATTTCCTATGCACACCTATTGCTCCACCTGCTACTACAGTGAGAATTCTTTGAAATTAAACCTGCTTTACTTGAATCTTGTTATGCGAGAGCAATTCTACAGTGTTAGTTCCGATGATGCTTGCTGCCCATCTCAATAATTTTGTTAAACTATGTGAAATGCAAAAGTATAAGGATGTAGATGGTGATATTATAAAATTAAAATTGTTTCCTTTCTCATTAAGAGGAAGAGCTAAAGATTGGTTGCTATCTCTGCCTAAGAATAGTATTGATTCACTGGACTAAATGCAAGGATGCTTTTATTGGTAGATATTATCCCCCTGCTAAAATTATATCTTTGAGGAGTAGCATAATGAATTTTAAACAATTGGATAATGAACATGTTGCTCAAGCTTGGGAAAGAATGAAATCTTTGGTTAAAAATTGCCCAACCCATGGAGTCGACTACTTGGATGATCATCCAAACCTTCTATGCGGGACTAAATTTTTCTTCGCGGAATTTATTGGATTCAGCTGCTGGAGGTACCTTTATGTCCATCACTCTTGGTGAGGCAACAAAGCTCCTTGATAATATGATGGTTAATTACTCTGAATGGCACACAGAAAGAGCTCCACAAGGTAAGAAGGTAAATTCTGTTGAACAATCCTCTTCCTTGAATGATAAGGTTGATGCTATTATGTCTATGCTTGTGAATGATAGGACTAATGTTGATCCTAATAATGTTCCGTTAGCTTCATTGGTTGCCCAAGAAGAACATGTTGATGTAAACTTCATTAAAAATAATAATTTCAACAACAATGCTTATCGGAACAATTCTAGTAATAACTATAGGCCATATCCTCATAATAATGGTAACGGTTATGCTAATTCTTATGGGAATTCTTACAACAATAATAGGAATACACCCCCTGGACTTGAAGCTATGCTTAAAGAATTTATTAGTACACAAAGCTGCCTTTAACAAATCTGTTGAGGAAAAGCTCAATAAAATTGATATTCTTGCTTCTAAGGTTGATAGTCTTGCCTCCGATGTTGATCTTTTGAAATCGAAAGTTATGCCTAATAGGGATATTGAAAATAAAATTGTTACTACAGCAAATGCCATCCAAGTTAGAATTAATGAGAATATAAGATTAATGGCTGAACTGCGTGCTAGGTGGGATAGAGAAGAAAATGAAAAACTAGCTAAAGAGAAAAATGTAGCTAAAGTTTGGACTATTACCACCACTAGCAATGCTAATGATTCACATGTTGCTGCACCTCCTACTATCAATGGTAAAATAATTGGTGTTGGCAATGTTTCTACTCCTAGTGCAAAGCGCGCAAAATTACTCAAGCTGCTAAAGCTGCTTGAAGCCGCACTTTGTGATAAAGCTCGCTGAAATTTTTTCCAACCTTGGGGATGATAATCCCATTGCTTTAGATTGTAATGATTTAGATTTTGATGATTGCCACATCTCTGAAGTTATAAAGTTCTTACAAAAACTTGCTAAAAGTCCCAATGCTAGCGCTGTAAACTTGGCTTTCACAAAACATATTACAAATGCTCTCATAAAAGCTAGAGAAGAGAAACTAAAACTTGAAACTTCTATTCCTAGAAAGCTAGACGATGGTTGGGAGCCCATCATTAAAATGAGGGTCAAAGATTTTGATTGTAATGCTTTATGTGATCTTGGTGCAAGTATTTCCGTTATGCCTAAGAAAGTCTATGATATGCTTGACTTGCCACCATTGAAAAACTGTTATCTGGATGTTAATCTCGCTGATAATGCTAAAAAGAAACCTTTGGGGAGAGTTGATAATGTTCATATTATGGTTAACAATAACCTTGTCCCCGTTGATTTTGTTGTCTTGGATATTGAATGCAATGCATCTTGCCCCATTATATTGGGAAGACCTTTTCTTCGAACCGTTGGTGCGACTATTGATATGAAGGAAGGTAATATTAAATATCAATTTCCTCTCAAGAAAGGTATGTAACACTTCCCTAGAAAGAGAATGAAGTTACCTTATGATTCTATTATTAGAACAAATTATGATGTTGATGCTTCGTCTCTTGATGTTACTTGAGTTACACTTTTTGCGCCTAGCTGAAAGGCGTTAAAGAAAAGCGCTTATGGGAGACAACCCATGTTTTTACTACAATATTTTTGTTTTATATTTGAGTCTTGGAAGTTGTTTACTACTGTAGCAACCTCTCCTTATCTTAGTTTTATGTTTTGTTGTGCCAAGTAAAGTCTTTGATAGTAAAGTAAATACTAGATTTGGATTACTGCGCGAAACAGATTTCTTTGCTTGTCACGAATCTGGGTCTAATTCTCTGTAGGTAACTCATAAAATTAAGCCAATTTACGTGAGTGATCCTCAGATATGTACGCAACTTTCATTCAATTTGGGCATTTTCATTTGAGCAAGTCTGGTGCCCTAATAAAATCCATCTTTACGGACTGTTCTGTTTTGACAGATTCTGCCTTTTATTTCGCATTGCCTCTTTTGCTATGTTGGATGAATTTCTTTGATCCATTAATGTCCAGTAGCTTTATGCAATGTCCAGAAGTGTTAAGAATGATTGTGTCACCTCTGAAAATGTTAATTTTTATTGTGCACTAACCCTCTAATGAGTTGTTTCGAGTTTGGTGTGGAGGAAGTTTTCAAGGATCAAGAGAGGAGTATGATACAATATGATCAAGGAGAGTGAAAGCTCTAAGCTTGGGGATGCCCCGGTGGTTCACCCCTGCATATTCTAAGAAGACTCAAGCGTCTAAGCTTGGGGATGCCCAAGGCATCCCCTTCTTCATCGACAACATTATCAGGTTCCTCCCCTGAAACTATATTTTTATTCCGTCACATCTTATGCACTTTGCTTGAAGCGTCAGTTTGTTTTTGTTTTTTGTTTTGTTTGAATAAAATGGATCCTAGCATTCACTTTGTGGGATAGAGACACGCTCCGCTGTAGCATATGGACAAGTATGTCCTTAGGCTCTACTCATAGTATTCATGGCGAAGTTTCTTCTTCGTTAAATTGTTATATGGTTGGAATTGGAAAATGCTACATGTAGTAATTCTAAAAATGTCTTGGATAATTTGATACTTGGCAATTGTTGTGCTCATGTTTAAGCTCTTGCATCATATACTTTGCACCCATTAATGAAGAAACACTTAGAGCTTGCTAATTTGGTTTGCATATTTGGTTTCTCTAGAGTCTAGATAATATCTAGTATTGAGTTTTGAACAACAAGGAAGACGGTGTAGAGTCTTATAATGTTTACAATATGTCTTTTATGTGAGTTTTGCTGCACCGTTCATCCTTGTGTTTTTTTCAAATAAACCTTGCTAGCCTAAACCTTGTATCGAGAGGGAATACTTCTCATGCATCCAAAATCCTTGAGCCAACCACTATGCCATTTGTGTCCACCATACCTACCTACTACATGGTATTTATCCGCCATTCCAAAGTAAATTGCTTGAGTGCTACCTTTAAAATTCCATCATTCACCTTTGCAATATATAGCTCATGGGACAAATACCTTAAAAACTATTGTGGTATTGAATATGTACTTATGCACTTTATCTCTTATTAAGTTGCTTGTTGTGCGATAACCATGCTTCGAGGACGCCATCAACTATTCTTTGTTGAATATCATGTGAGTTGCTATGCATGTCCGTCTTGTCCGAAGTAAGAGAGATCTACCACCTTAATGGTTGGAGCATGCATATTGTTAGAGAAGAACATTGGGCCGCTAACTAAAGCCATGATTCATGGTGGAAGTTTCAGTTTTGGACATATATCCTCAATCTCATATGAGAATAATAATTGTTGCCACATGCTTATGCATTAAAGAGGAGTCCATTATCTGTTGTCCATGTTGTCCCGGTATGGATGTCTAAGTTGAGAATAATCAAAAGCGAGAAATCCAAAATGCGAGCTTTCTCCTTAGACCTTTGTACGGGCGGCATGGAGGTACCCCATTGTGACACTTGGTTAAAACATGTGTATTGCGATGATCCGGTTGTCCAAGCTAATTAGGACAAGGTGCGGGCACTATTAGTATACTATGCATGAGACTTGCAACTTGTAAGATATAATTTACATAACTCATATGCTTTATTACTACCGTTGACAAAATTGTTTCATGTTTTCAAAATAAAAGCTCTAGCACAAATATAGCAATCGATGCTTTCCTCTTTGAAGGACCATTCTTTTACTTTTATGTTGAGTCGGTTCACCTATCTCTCTCCACCTCAAGAAGCAAACACTTGTGTGAACTGTGCATTGATTCCTACATACTTGCATATTGCACTTGTTATATTACTCTATGTTGACAATTATCCATGAGATATACATGTTACAAGTTGAAAGCAACCGCTGAAACTTAATCTTCCTTTGTGTTGCTTCAATACCTTTACTTTGATTTATTGCTTTATGAGTTAACTCTTATGCAAGACTTATTGATGCTTGTCTTGAAGCACTATTCATGAAAAGTCTTTGCTTTATGATTCACTTGTTTACTCATGTCATTACCATTGTTTTGATCGCTGCATTCATTACATATGTTTACAAATAGTATGATCAAGGTTATGATGGCATGTCACTTCAGAAATTATCTTTGTTATCGTTTTACACCGCTCGGGACGAGCAGAACTAAGCTTAGGGATGCTGATACGTCTCCGACGTATCGATAATTTCTTATGTTCCATGCCATATTATTGATGATACCTACATGTT
>NC_061510.1:117054414-117088713 GCF_022539505.1 Lolium rigidum
ATATCACTGCTACTTTCACATCACCCCTGTTGCTAGTGCTTTTCCGGGTGCGGCTGAATTGACAACTCGGTTGTTAAGGCTTATAAGTATTCTTTACCTCCCCTTGTGTCGAATCAATAAATTTGGGTTTTACTTCCCTCGAAGACCGTTGCGATCCCCTATACTTGTGGGTCATCAAGACTATTTTACGGCGCCGTTGCCAGGGAGGCATAGCTCTACTCATAAGTTCACCCGGGGAGTACACTCTACATCCCTCTCTATTTTATTTTATTTTGTTTTGCTTAGTTTACTTTTGTCTAGTTTATTTGTGCTTAGTTTATTTCTATCTAGTATTAGTTTGCTTAGTTTACTTTTGTCTAGTTTATTTCAGTTTTGTTTTACTTTCCTCATATACCCAAAAAATCCATAAAAAATTGAAAAACCAAAAAATCAAAAACTGCTGTTATGGGAGAACCAACAACCTACTTGGAGCTTATAGAATGTTATAATTGTTATAGAGAATCAAGAACTGGTAAAATAATGAGTGCTATGATAGAAAAATTGAATACAATTGCTAAAATCTTGCTTGAACGCCATGATATAAACTGTTGCTCTCAACGGGATACTAAACATCTTAAATTTCAATGTGGCTTTAGTGAGGAATTTTTAATTAAGAACTATAATCGGAATTGCTATATTCATTATGGGTTCGAAGAGGTAGAACAATTTGTCTTATTTATGGGAGCCTCCGAGATAGAATCCTTCATGGTTGAGAATTATGAAACTTGTGTTGTTTGTAAGGGCCTTAAAGATTATGTCTCTACTATCCTTAATTCTTGCATAGAATGCTACGGTAGGAATCCTTATATCCTTGATTATAAAGAGAGACACATTAATGCACAAGAATGCACTCACAATTTGCGGGAACCGGTGGAAGAAGAAATTGATGAACCTGAAAGCTCATTGGATGAAAAAGAGGAGGAAATTGATGAACCTGAAAGCTCATTGGATGAAAAAGAAGAGGAGAGCGACGAACAAAAGGAGGAAGAATGGATTAGCTACCCATGCCAACCTTCTAATGAGAGTAACTCTTTATCTCTTACACTATTTGATTGTCCTCCATGCTTACCGAAAGAGGTTGAATGTTATGTTCCTGTGGATTCTCTTGAAATAGTACCTATGAGTAATACTTGTGAGAATGATTATGCTACTTTTATATATGATAATCCATGCTACTTTGATAAATCTTATGATAATGCTTTGTTTGTGCCTGATGTCGAAATGCATGGTACTAAAGAATTTTGTTTGGCAAATGTCTATGATAAAGCTCTAGATGATGGTCCTATGTTACTTGATAATATTAATTGTACTACTAATGAAAATGGGATTGGAGAGTTCTTGACTTATTCTATGAGTCCCATATCTATTGAGATTGATCAACTACCTTGTTATATTATTAATAAAAGTAAGTTTGAAAGTTTTAATTCCACTATTCTTGAACTTGATAAAAATTATGTGTTTGGAAATCATGAAAAGTATGCTGCATGTGATAGCTATATTGTTGAGTTTGTTCATGAAGCTACTGAAAATTATTATGAGAGAGGAAAATATGGTTGTAGAAATTTTCATGGTACTAATACACCTCTCTATATGCTGAAATTTTTGAAGCTATTCTTGTTTTATCTTCTTATGCTTGTCACTTTGTTCTTCATGAATTTATTTGTGTACAAGATTCCTTTCCATAGGAAGCATGTGAGACTTAAATGTGTTTTGTATTTGCCTCTTGATGCTCTCTTTTGCTTCGAATACTATTTCTTGCGAGTGCATCATTAAAACTGCTGAGCCCATCTTAATGGCTATAAAGAAAAGAACTTCTTGGGAGATAACCCATGTGTTATTTTGCTACAGTACTTTGTTTTATATTTGTGTCTTGGAAGTTGTTTACTACTGTAGCAACCTCTCCTTATCTTAGTTTTGTGTATTGTTGTGCCAAGTGAAGCCTCTAATCGAAGGTTGATACTAGATTTGGATTTCTGCGCAGAAACAGATTTCTATCTGTCACGAATCTGGGCTCTTCTCTCTGTAGGTAACTCAGAAAAATATGCCAATTTACGTGCGTGTTCCTCAGATATGTACGCAACTTTCGTTAGTTTTGAGTTTTCTGATTTGAGCAACGGAAGTATTTTATTAAAATTCGTCTTTACTGGCTGTTCTGTTTTGGCAGATTCTGTCTCTGTTTTTTGCATTGTCTCTTGTGGACTTTAAGCGAGGTTTTCTAGACGTGGAGAGCTGTAGCTAATGTTTTATTGAGTTCTTGCAATGTGCCACTACAGGACCAAGGTGGATTCAAATTTTTTGAGTACTAACCCCTCTAATGAAGTTTATGAGAAGTTTGGTGTGAAGGAAGTTTTCAAGGGTCAAGAGAGGAGGATGATATATGATCAAGAAGAGTGAAAAGTCTAAGCTTGGGGATGCCCCCGTGGTTCATCCCTGCATATTTCAAGGAGACTCAAGCGTCTAAGCTTGGGGATGCCCAAGGCATCCCCTTCTTCATCAACTTATCAGGTTCCTCCCCTGAAACTATATTTTTATTCGGTCACATCATATGTGCTTTACTTGGAGCGTCTGTGTGCTTTTATTTTTGTTTATGTTTGAATAAATTCGGATCCTAGCAATCCTTGTTTGGGAGAGATACACGCTCCGCTTTTTCATATGAACACTCGTGTTCTTCGTTTTACTTTTAATGTTCAATGATAAAAGTTGGAAGCTATTGCACTTATTTATATTTGGTTGGAAAAGGAAAATGCCTCATCATGTCTTGGATAATTTGACACTTGGCAATTGTTTTGAGCTCTCAAGTAGATCATGATTAAGTTTTTTCATGTAGTCTAAGCCTATTAATGGAGAACTACTGTAGAGCTTGTTGAAATTGGTTTGCATAATTGATCTCTCTTAAGGTCTAGATATTTTTCTGGTAAAAGTGTTTGAGCAACAAGGAAGACAGTGTAGAGTATTATAATGCTTGCAATATGTTCTTATGTAAGTTTTGCTGTACCGGTTCATACTTGTGTTTGCTTCAAATAGCCTTGCTAGCCTAAGCCTTGTATCGAGAGGGAATACTTCTCGTGCATCCAAAATACTTGAGCCAACCACTATGCCATTTGTGTCCACCATACCTACCTACTATGTGGTATTTCCTGCCATTCCAAAGTAAATTGCTTGAGTGCTACCTTTAAACAATTCAAAATTTATTACCTCTGATTTGTGTCAATGTTTTATAGCTCATGAGGAAGTATGTGGTGTTTATCTTTCAATCTTGTTGGGCAACTTTCACCAATGGACTAGTGGCTTCATCCGCTTATCCAATAATTTTGCAAAAAGAGCTGGCAATGGGATTCCCAGTCCCAAATTGATTAACAAAAATAGACACTCCTCCATGGTATGTGATTGTTGGACGGCACCCGAGGATTCGGTTAGCCATGGCTTGTGTAAGCAAAGGTTGGGAGGAGTGTCATCATCATAATGAAACTAAAATAAAAAGGCACTCCTTCATGGTATGAGATTGTTGGCGAGGCACCCGAGGATTCGGTTAGCCATGGTTTGTGAAAGAAAGGTTGGAAGGAGTGCCACCCTAAAATAAAAATAATTCATGGGAGCCGCTCTTGAAGGTTTGTCTAGCAAGGGGGTTAGAGTGCCCACTACCATTCGTTGACAACAACAAACACCTCTCAAAACTTTACTTTTATGCTCTCTTTATGTTTTCAAAACCAAAGCTCTAGCACAAATATAGCAATCGATGCTTTCCTCTTTGAAGGGCCATTCTTTTACTTTATGTTGAGTCGGTTTACCTACTTCCTTCCATCTTAGAAGCAAACACTTGTGTCAACTGTGCATTGATTCTTACATACTTGCATATTTGCATTCATCATATTACTTTGTGTTGACAATTATCCATGAGATATGCATGTTACAAGTTGAAAGCAACCGCTGAAACTTGTATCTTCCTTTGTGTTGCTTCAATGCCTTTACTTTGAACTTATTGCTTTATGAGTTAACTCTTGTGCAAGACTTTTGATACTTGTCTTGAAAGTACTCTTCATGAAAAGTTTTGCTATATGTTATCTATTTGTTAGCAACTATAGATCATTGCCTTGAGTCACTTCATTCATTTCATATGCTTTGTAATAGTATGATCAAGGTTATGTAAGTAGCATGTCACTACAGAAATTATTCTTTTTATCGTTTACCCGCTCGGGACGAGCGAGAACTAAGCTTGGGGATGCTGATACGTCCCCGACGTATCCATAATTTCTGTCGTTCCATGCTTGTTTTATGACAATACTTACATGTTTTGCTTGCACTTTATAATGTTTTTATGCGTTTTCCGGAACTAACCTATTAACAAGATGCCACGGTGCTAGTTCCTGTTTTACTGCTGTTTTTGGTTCCGGAAAGGCTGTTCGGGCAATATTCTCGGAATTCGACGAAACGAAGACCAAACCTCCTATTTTTCCCGGAAGCGTCCGAACACCGAAGAAGAGTCGGAGAGGGGCCGGAGGGCCACCACACCATAGGGCGGCGCGACCTGGCCTGGGCCCGCGCCGGCCTGTGGTGTGGTGCCCCCAGGTGCCCCCTGCGCCGCCTCTTCGCCTATAAAATCCCTTTCGACCTAAAAACACCGTAACTCTTGACGAAACTCCAGAAAGACTCCAGGGGCGCCGCCACCATCGCGAAACTCCAATTCGGGGGACAGAAGTCTCCGTCCCGGCACCCTGCCGGGACGGGGAAGTGCCCCCGGAAGCCATCTCCATCAACGCCATCGCCTCCATCATGCTCCGTGAGTAGTTCCCCCATGGACTACGGGTTCTAGCTGTAGCTAGTTGGTATTCTCTCCCCCATGTACTTCAATACAATGATCTCATGAGCTGCCTTACATGATTGAGATTCATCTGATGTAATCGGTGTTGTGTTTGTCGGGATCCGATGGATTGTTACATTATGATTGTCTATCTACAAAGTTTATGAAGTTATTGTTGCTGCAATCTTGTTATGCTTAATGCTTGTCACTAGGGCCCGAGTGGCATGATCTTAGATTTGAGCTCTATACTTATTGCTTAGATTGTATCTACAAGTTGTATGCACATGTCACTGTCCGGAACCAAAGGCTCCGAAGTGACAGAAATCGGGACAACCGGAGGGGATGGCGGTGATGTGAGGGACACATGGTTTCATGGAGTGTTAATACTTTGCTCCGGTACTCTATTAAAAGGAGTACCTTAATATCCAGTAGTTTCCCTTGAGGCCCGGCTGCCACCGGCTGGTAGGACAAAAGATGTTGTGCAAGTTTCTCATTGCGAGCACGTACGACTATTATTGGAAAACATGCCTACATGATTAATGATCTTGATATTCTGTCTTAATGCTATTTCAATCCTATCAATTGCCCGACTGTAATTTGTTCATCCAACACTTGTTATTGGAGAGTTGCCACTAGTGTAGATAGGCTGGGAACCCCGGTCCATCTTTCATCATCATATACTCGTTCTACATGTCATTGGAAGTAGTATCAACTATCTTCGGTGCCATTGCTCTCATATTGCTATTACTCTGCTGTCGTATTACTTGTTACTATTGCTCTCATATCACTGCTACTTTCACATCACCCCTGTTGCTAGTGCTTTTCCAGGTGCAGCTGAATTGACAACTCAGTTGTTAAGGCTTATAAGTATTCTTTACTTCCCCTTGTGTCGAATCAATAAATTTGGGTTTTACTTCCCTCGAAGACTGTTGCGATCCCCTATACTTCTGGGTCATCATGAAGTCAGGGAGCCGATATTTGGGTGGTAGCGGGATCAATTCGTACTCGTTGGGGTACGGCTTGGTATAGCCGAACGTCTTCCTTTTCGGCATCATGCCGAACTGATCTTTCAGAATTGTACAAATCTGATCCGCGGTGATGGCTGAAGGTGTCGAACCCTGAAGATTCGCCGGGGTGGCATACTTAGCCAGCCATGCTTGCTTTTCCAGTTCTGAGCCAACTGCAGGAGCTGGGCTCTGGAGGTTTGTCGGAGTGGCGTACTTAGCTAACCACGTTTGCTTCTCAAGATCTGCTCCCGACGTTCCTCCTGCTGTTCCAGAGGCCCCCGCTGTTGCAGCCTGGTTTGAGAGTGCCCGATGTACGCGGTCCGGTACGTATGCGCACGCGTATCCGTGCGGGATCTCCTTGGGCGCCTCGGGTAGGAATTGGTAGTCACTAGGGTCACCACCAATCTTGTAGACGACGTATGCCGATGAGTTCGGCACTTACGGTGCTGCCAACGCGAACGGCAGCGGCGGACGGGACCGGAGTGGCATCTCTCCTTGGTAAGTCCCCGAGCTGGTCCCGACGGAGAATACCGATGGCTCATGATTTCCTGGATCACGCGCGAGCGACACGCTCCAAAGTGTTCACCGAGGCTCTCGAGTGGCGGTGCAGTGAATGAGCCACCATGAAGTTGATCTCCTGACGCAGCGACCTGGTGCGTTCTTCTGACGGGGCGGACAGGTCCACTCCATCGAGCGCGCCTTCAGGTGAGAACCCCTTCCACCTGATGCCATGAGAGCGGGTTCTGTGGAAAGAGCCGATGAGGTCGGCTTCGAGGACTGCCTTGATCTCGTCAGTCAGATCCTCGTACTTGACCGGAGTGCTTTCCGCCATCTCGGATGTAGATGGCGATGCGGTGGATGTCGAAGATTGTCCCACCGGGGCGTGCGAGAATGTGTTGCGGTCGAAACCCACCGGCGGGCAGCGGCGGCAACACCGTAGAGCCGGGAACAACTCAGGGCTGCGGCTGGCCCCAGTCCCTCAGAGCGACGGCCCGCAAAGCCTTCTGGTCGCACGTCCGATGCTGTCGCAAGGGCATGCCACCTGACCTATACTTGGTCAGGAAGGTGTTGGATGATGCCTCGCTTAGTTTCCTGCATGGCATACACGTAAACGTTAAATACGAGCCTCGATAGGCTCTCAGGTTATCCTGTGAATCGGCTCAAAGAGCTGATCCACCCATGATTCGTACGAGGTGTCCGAATATATGGTGGTCCTGCTTGATCAAGATAAAGCTAAAGCGATCTACGACGATTTAGGGCTTTCACCGCATAATCGGATCATCCTACTCACGATTGGGCCTCGCGCTCGCGTACGGTGATCGTAAGCCGATCCTAGACAGGGCCTAAAAACCAACACGAGGTTGATCCCCGGAACATCCTGTCTAGTGCTAGCAAACTACACCCTACACGCCGCTGGATCCTCCAACCCTTTGTAAGGCCTAACTATTGCGGATATTAAACTAATCCTTGAAGAACAAGGAACAACCGTAACGGATCGAATCTACTAAACAATGATCAAGCGGGGTGCCGCCCCTACACCTAAGATAGGTGTAAGGGCGGCTAGATGTATAAGGGTTGCACTACGACAGCATATGATACAAAGAACAATGCTAACCCTAACACATCTAAGATAACTACGTTGCTCGCCATCAAAAAGGCTTCAGCACAAGCAACGCATGAACAACGTAAATAAGCTTATGCTGCCTAGATCGCAAGATGCGATCTAGGCAGCATGGTGCTTACCGGAAGAAACCCTCGAGACGAAGGAGTTGGCGATGCGCCGAGATTGGTTGTGTTGAACGTTGGTTGTTGTTTATTCCATAAACCCTAGATACATATTTATAGTCCAAGGGACTTTCTAATTCCGGCGTGCACCTAACCGTGCACGGGTAAAACTCTACCTCCTAACCGACACGTATCCTACTATGGTACAGATACACGGGCAATTAGCCCAAACTTGGTACACAAGGCCGATTCACGTATTTCTTCTGTATATAATCTTCAAACTCATCTTGATCGCGGCCCACCTCTGACTCGGTCAAATTCTGGTGATAACAGTTGCTATTGTTGGTTTGCTATATGAAAATCCAAAAAGATTTTGCTTTGTTTGCTTGTTTCCTTTTGTTCTTGTTTCCAATTCGAAAACACCAAAAATATTTGCTGTTCTTTTTTGGTTTTGTAAAGTTCATTTTGGAGTTCAATGGTCTTCGGTGGCTGGAGCGTGGTTTTCATTTTGTATTATTCAAGCTACACAAGTGAAAAGCAACGATGACGATCTACGACAATTCTACTATGGTGAGAGGCTGGTATGAAATCTATTTGTTTTCATTTTTGTACATATACTCATCCATGTGAGCATGCTTAGTTGGTTCATGTGAGGTATATGTCATTTAAGAAAGTCTAGTAGTTCATGATCTCTCATGTTTAGCTCCAATTTATTAATATGAGTAGCATATCATAAATATTTGCTTCCATTGCTTTATTCATAGATAGGTATGACATTGTGGTATCCTCCTCTGAACAATTCACTTGAATCAACTTGGCACATGCTCACGCATGCATATGACTGAACAAAAGTCAATTAAGCCTCGATGATTTACTTTACCTCAGAGTTCTTGTATCACTTTTATGCCTCCGTTAATTTATTTTATCGCAAGCATGATTATGACAGTTACTGCTCTCTTAATTGTCGCTTCCCAGTCTATTGCTAGCCTTCACTTGTACTGAGCGGGAATGCTGCTCGTGCTTCCAAACCCCTGAAAATCAAGTTATTCCAGAGTGTCCACCATAAATACCTATGCATGGCATTTCAAACCATTCCAAGTAAATTCTCATGTGCTACCTTTAAACCTTTAAAATACTTCTAATTTGTATTGATGTTTTATAGCTCATGAGGAAATATGTGGTGTTTATCTTTCAATCTTGTCATTTACTCCTGATAGACTTTTATAATGGACTAGTGGCGCATCCGCTTATCCAATAATTTTGCAAAAAGAGCTGGCAACGGGATTCCCAGCCCCAATTAATCAACTTTCATTAATAATTCTCTTCACATGTTTTGTCCTGATTTATCAGTAAGCAACTTAATTGTAAATAGACACTCCTCCATGATATGAGATTGTTGGAAGGCACCCGAGGATTCGGTTAAACATGACTTGTGTAAGCAAAGGTTGGGAGAGTGTCATCCATAATTGAGAACAAGCAAGTGCGAGTGGCATTGCCCTATCTCTGCGTGCTCCACGATAGCACCGTGCCGTGCTCAGGCTGGGCAAAAATGGTAGTCGATGTACTGCCTGGCTAATTGTACTGCATCTGTACGACTCGATGTACTGCGGTGCAAGCGAGCGAAAAGAAACTTGACGAACCTTTCCTACCTCTCGGTGCGCTGTCTCCCTCTCAAGCCCTATTCTCTCTCATCTCACTCTTCCCGGCGGCGGCGGCTATTGGGAGTAGCAAGACGAGCGGCAGCCGATCGCGGGGAACGGGATGGCGGCGGGGAACGGCGGGATCCTGAGAGGTGGCGGGGAACGACGGGCTCCAGAGTGGCGACGGGGAACGACGTGATCCTGAGTGGCGGCGGGGAACGGCGAGCGTGGTTTGCTTGGTCCACGGACCACGATGCAGGTTCTTCTTGTCGGAGAGCAGTGCAGCGGTGGCAACAAAGGGAGCAACGATGGCCTGATTTTCAACCTGCACAGTGTGGTTGCGGCGGCGGTGTTCATTGTTTGCCAGCGCTCCCCGGCGCCGGTGCGGGACCAAGGTGAGTCCTTACCCTTTTCCCCATGTCTCCTATCTTTCCATCTCCATCCTTGCACTCACCCTCCCCTTGCCACATCTCATGTACCGCTGTTTTTCAGCCGTTGGACGCTTCAGAAGCAGAGGTGGGTGCCAAATTGACTCGATGGTTCAGAGCCGAGGTGGCTGCCAAATTGAACTACACTCTCTTCTTGATGGGTCTCTGGTACGCATAATTTTCTTTGTTGCTTTTGATTTCAGATTTCTGAATGCTTGTTGATTGCAGATTTCCCTTGAAACATTACAGATGGATGTGGCGGTTCTGGACTAAACCATGGAGACATCTCCTTCCGCATTGAAATGTATCTTTCTTTTCCTTTTAGATCCAAGGATGTGATTTAAAAGTTAAAACCCGACACTTTCTATCAGTGTAGGACAGTATGAGACAATCTAATGCCTATAACTATAGTTTTTCCTGTAGAGTTGTTTGCTTATACGATTTACTTTCTCTTTTGTTGGCATTTTTTTATTTTTGCTGTCGCTGATGTTCAGTTACTGCAGGTTGAGCAAGGAGGAACAATCAGCAGATTTAGTATTTATTTTGCTAAATCTGCAGATTATTGTAATTAAAAATCAGTGTGCTTTTAATCAGCAGGCTATCGTGATGGTCTCGTTGAGTCATTGTTGGGCATGGTACGGTAGCCTAATTAGCATTTAGTTATTAGCACATTTGAAAATTTTACATCCCAAAACCGGTTTCAGTATTTGCAGTTTGCAGCTAGATGATGAAATATTTGGTCTTGCTGATCAACACCGCATTATCTAGATGTTGGTCATCCATGGCAAGATTGTTTGTGTGCTTTGAAGTGCTTGGTCATGACATGTATGTTCGCTAATATAAATATTCCCTTTGTTAGTTGAATAATGTGGTATCTCAAACTGTCACTTATCGGTACATGCAAGAGAAAAAACGGCTTCAGAAGTTTACGATAGAACTTTGACAAGTTAGGTCTCATTTTCAGATCATGTTAAATTTCAATTTTATATTACCAACTTACTATATTATATATGGTGCATTTTTTTTAGATATTATATGTATACTGGAGGGTTTTGGTTTTCTCGGGTGATTGATCCTGCCATAATATAGTCCCCTGGTTTTCTATGAAGGTGTTGGTATTGTTCATAGATGCAGAGCAAAAAGTATCCCCCCGATTCCAAAGTTTGTTTCTTGTGAGTTTCTTCCCGGAAAACCAAATCTGATCCCATGTGCATATGCACCCGGTATGTATAAAACATTTTTCCAAACTGTAAAAAAATTAGGAAAAAAATTTAGCATGTAGAGGGACATGTTCTATGTGTGCACGTAAAGTTTCACATAAAACCAACATTTTTTATACCCTGTGTAAAAAAGACAAATAATGTCTCGAAAAATAGACTATTTTAACACTAAAGATTTATCTTTTTTTCACAAGATACGTAACATATCGGTTTTTGCTGAAACAACCTTGTAAGCATGTAACATGTCAAGGTATACACAAGAAATTTTTATTTATATTTTTCTAACATTTTTAAATATGTCTAATTTGTATTTCAAATAAAGGGTGCATATGCACCTGGGTGTAGAAACACCCTGTCCGTTTCTTCCCCTCAAATTAAGCACTTCATATGTTTACCATTAGTGTGCTATTACTTCCTTCCATTATTAAGGTTGATGGGCGAGGTTCTCATCAGTTATTCCTGTTTAAATTGGTTGTAACAGTCAGTACATTGCATTATACTTGAGGTGGTTGGTCTTGTGATATGTTAGCTTGTTTTTCCCTCTGCATATGAAACAAAGTATCTGGTGTTTCTCATCTAAAGAAATGGAAGGTTCTTGCATTCTGTGTGAGTTAAACACCTCTCTTTCCCTCTGTCTGAGATGATTGGCTTGTTTGGTAGTCCTACTCTTGAGCACCGCATCCCACCCTAGCATGTGTAATTTCATCCTCACTTTTGTGCTAGGTCAGGATTGGAGTCCCCTTGTTGATTATGATGTCAACTTTGTTAGGATTAACCATTTCCTCATAGCCCAGAAAACTACAGTTGCACTGAAGTTGATTAAGGTTAAATGAGTGCCGTTAATACATATATGTGCTACACTCTGAACTTACATTTAAGAACTCCCATGGAGTAATTGTTTAATAAATTTTTCTGATGTGAAATATCTGTATCCCTTGTTATATAGCTCCCTTTGTTTAATAGCTCGTTTTGTGCATTGTTTGTGATATCTTATCTTTTGCGGATTTACCACGGTATATTTTCTACTTGTGTTTTATGGTTGATGATGCTTCAAGAGCAATAATCGGATCTAAGATGGAAGAACCATGTTTCCTCATGGTACTGACGGGAGGTGAGCAAAGCTATTTCGTAGAACACTACTTCAGCCCTAGACTCAAGAGGCGCAGCTCCTCAAAGGCAGGGAGTAAAAAAGAAACGGGTGGTTATATTGATTTCGTCTGCTTAGATTGTTGCACTTGCACAGTCCAAAAACTATATCAAGCACTTTTAAGCTATGTATCATGCCAGCCTAGAGTATCATTAATTATATCAAAGAGGCATTTGACAAGGTTTTTTCCTTTAGAAATGAACCAAAGTGCTACCTCACTTGCTTCAAAATCAATAGAACCTCTTTCTTGAAAAATGAATTGTAGTGTTTTCACTTGCTTCACTCAATGGTGATGACTTTGTTTGTCATTACATGTCCATGTTTTAATTGATCAATGATTGATAACTGATATGATAATTAGGCAAGCTGAGACCTGATCGTTAGCATCCATTAGATAATTTATTTACGCAAATGATTTGGACATACTGATCCAGGACTATTTCTTTACACACATGATGTTTGGAAGCTGAGATACATCACTTTTGTGTTAATTTCTCATGATCTACCAACCGTTTGCCTCAGACAGGGACACACATGATTTTTGTAACAGATTTTCTTCAGATGTGGTGTTTAATTTGAAGGCAAAACAAGGTTGCAGTGATTTTTTTTCCATATTTATGTGTAGTGACAAACCAGGAGTGCATAGTTTCAGTGTAATTGGGATTTTATTCTACCAATGCCTGTAATTGGAAAGTATGCTGCTTGTCCTTCTCTGAATTGTGTGCTTGCTCAATAAATCATTCATGGATGGTAAAAGGTCCATATAATTATATACATGTTATAATTTAGCTTATCCACTTTATATGTCTCTAACCTATATGTTTCTAACCTATATGCAGTTCCTTCCCATCTGTCAATCTGTGGTAGCATAGAATTGTTACGGATATGGAAACTTGGCTTGTCAGTGAAAGAAATTTGCCTTCACACAGTGTTGTGGGTATACTTTATGGGTATATCAACGGCATGGCCTAGATCCGGCAAGCCCGGGTGGCCCATAGTTGGTGATGAGGCATGTGGCCCATCGGGCGGCCCAGTTGCTGTAGATCATGAAGGATGAAGTCCAGCCCAGGAACAGGAAGCCGGATCTTAACCGACCTACGAAGGAGGCCGGATCCGTGACGGCCCATGAAGTATTCAGATCCAGCATGTTCTTGGAGGAAGGCGGATCCTTGATGTACATGGCAAGACATAGTTCCGTAGTTAGGCAAACTTGTATTCCGGCTAGGACTCTCCATGTAAACCCTAGATCCGTGCGCCTTTATAAGCCGGATCCCGGGAGCCCTAGAGGCACAACCACAACTCATTGTAACAACACGAAAGCGCTCAGGTAATTGCAGACAAGCAGCAGTAGGCCCTGTCATCGTGCAGGTGTTCCGAAGCTGGGTAAATCGCGTACCACCGTCCCGTGTGCACTCCGCCCTATGGCCCCTACTTCTTCTCCCCCTCGTGAGGATCCCTCTTCCGAGGTACCGTCGATTAGGCAACGACAGTTGGCGCCCACCGTGGGGCCAGCGGAGTTTGGAGGCCGGAACCGGGAGGGTTCCGCCATGGGAAGCTTCGACGACACCATCGCTGTGGGGCGCGTCCTTTACGCCGGAAATCTGCCGATCGTCCCTCCGGATGAGTGCTGGATTCCGGCTAAGACCGACCCCGTCAAGCTCTCCATCGTCCCAGTTGGCGGCATACACATCTTCATCGGGGAAACCGTCGATTCCGACGGAAACCCACTGGTAAGTAGCGCTGACGCGACCGCCACTGAGCGGGACGCAGTCGCGAAGATCCGATCTGAGACGCAGGAACTTTCCAAAGAAGATTCCGCCTTAGATCTGGAAAAATCAAAACCCACCCAATCCGCCCCTGAGCAGGAAGCAAAGGTGGAAGACCAATGCAGATCCGCTTGGGTCTCCCAGGTGTTAGAGAAGCAAAGGTGTCACTTCGTACACTTCTTGGCCCATACCGCTGGAACCGCCCCTCAAGAAGCCGGAGCTGGTCCCGAGCAGGTCGAGGCACCGGAAAACAACGCTGCTCCGGATCAGCAAGAGGCTGTCGGAGAAAGCGGAAATCCGGTTGAAGAGTCGATCTTGGGTAACCTAAGCCCAATTTCCGGGGATGCCCCCTCCATGGATACTGAAGAGTTCGATCGCAAGGTGAGGGAATACGGATACGGTGATCAGCCCAAAGTTGAATCCGCCCAGCCTAAACAGGTCCTTGCAACCTTCGCGGCGCTGGATCAACGCGAATCAGAGGATGACAACACCTATTCCGATCCACAGCCGTCCCGTGCAGGATCTCCGCTCTCGCGGGAGCGTCCGCGCAAGGAAGTGCTGTCCCCAGAAGAGCTGGTTGAGCAAGCAGGCATGGAGGCAATCGCACACTCGGATATTCTTAACAAACCCATAACCCCTGACGATGCCGCAGATCCGGAGGCTCTAGAAGCTAAAAGACAGGAGATGCTGGCAACAGCCCAGAAGTTCGCTAGAACCGCGGCGGCAATGCTGGATGAGAGGAAAGAGGCCGCGCACTTCGTGGAAAATTTCCACCAGCGAGAGCTTGAGGTTGACGAACAACTGGTAAAAGTCAAGGAGCTCCAGCAACACTGGAAAGACAAGGTCACCGAGCTTCAGCGGGAGGCCGATAAAATCAGGCGGGATGCTATACCTCCCCGCAAGATCACCTTCGCGACCCCCACTGAGAAACAGCCACTCGCAACTCCAAAGGATAACATGAAGAAGGCTGCGGAGATCTTGAAGAAAAAGACCAAGGAGATCGACATCGAATACGTCCGTACGCTCGTTGCCTCAGCAATGAAGCAGCAGAGCAAGGCAGACACTTCACGCCGGTTGGAATCCAACCCGGAGCATTGCGTCTCTACTGCGCAGAAGGACGCCTACGATAATCGCCATCACGATGATGAATCGCGAACCGGATCCTCGTAACGCAGAAGGAAAACCAGAGAACACCCAAATCCAATCCCCGTACCATCAAAGACACCTCCGTCAGAACCGAGAAAGGGAAAAGATGCGATGTACACTGGTAGGAACAAGTACCGGAACCCCTCACCTCCGCCCAACGGACACCCGCGTCCTCCACTCCCTCGCCGCCGCAGTCCAGTCGGAAACACCAGGCCTCACAGGCCTGGTGGAATCAACATCCGCGACAACGTGCAGCCTCCGAGGAACAGAGAGCGTACGCCGGAACCTCGCCGGAGTCGGAACGAGGAGCGTGACCCGGAGCCTCGCAGAAGCCGGAACGACGAAGGCTACCAGCACCATGGTGAAGGCAGCCATCGAAGCCGGAGTCAACACCGCGAAGGACGGGGAGATTCGGATGGCGGAAGCAAGAGGTCACATCGACCCCCTCGCAGGTCTCCCTCACCACCACCTAGCGGTGGAGGCGGAGGTGGAGGCGGAGGCGGCGGCCGGAGATCTCGCTCTCGCTCAAAATCCCCCCGCCGCGGCTCGCGTGACGCACGGGAACGTCTCAACGAATACAGAACTGATTACATAGGCCCAAAGTGCTTCGGCAGGATGATTCGAGAGGAACCAACGCCAAGGATGAACCTCAAGCTACCCGGAAACCCGAAGACCTATGATGGCACCGAAAGGCCGGATACCTGGATCGAGGATTACTATAATGCAGTAACCTTTGCCGGAGGAACCCCTAATATCGCCTGCCGCATGCTTCAGTTGTACCTTGTAGGTCCAACCCGGATCTGGCTCAGCGACCTCGAGAAGAATTCCATCTTTTGGTGGTTCGACCTGAAGACCGCCTTCGAAAAGCACTTCAGGGGCACCTACAAAAGACCTGCCACAACAAGCGACTTACAGGCGTGTATCCAGAAGAAGGGTGAAACATCAAGGAACTTCCTCACCCGATGGTTGGCATGCAGAAACAAGTGCAAGAACGTCGACAACCGCACAGCAATGCACGCCTTCATTGGTGGCTTGCAGCGAGGAGGATTGTTGCGGCACAAGCTAACCTGCTTGGTCAATGCAAACAAACTGACGTTGGATGACATGATCACCATCGCCAGCGATCATACTGCCGCCGATGACGACGCAGGCGGAGATCTAGCAGCCACAACAATTCCCCTGCATCAGCAAAAGAAGAACCGTGATAACGGTAACACCAGCGGCACTAAGCGGAAAAATCCACCTGATGACCAGAAGAGTGGCGGATCCGAGATGGTCGCCATGGCTTTCCAACGCGGAGGTCAAGGAGGCGGAAGAGGCCGCGGCCGCGGAGGCGGAGCCGGCAGGGGCCAGCAGCGAAGTGACGAGGTAACCGCCGCCGGAACCCGCGCTCCCCAAACATACGAGGAGTACAGAGACATGCCCTGCCTGGCCCACTTGGATCCGGCTACGGGGAAGTCCACTCACACTAACCGCAACTGCAAGTGGGTCAATGATCTGAAAAACGACCCAGAAGCAGGATACAAGCGAGCCCGGAAACACCGCCCACGCGGCAAAGGAGGCAAGGGCAAGAACAAGGACAAGGAGGAGGACAGTTCCGAGGCGATGGACGAGGATGATAACTCGCCGGATCCCAAAGTAGGGTCCGCAGGTAAATCCAACCCCTTCGAGAAAAAGAGTGTGGGCGCGTACCACACCTTCCTCGGAACCCCAACAGTCCGTGCCACCAAGTCAGCTTTCCGTATCCTGAACGCCACAGTTCCGGCTGTGCCGCAGTATGTCAGGTGGTCGGAAGTCCCGTGCACATTTGATAGGCAGGATCACCCTACCATTGTGCCAAAAGAATGCTACGCCTTGGTTGTATGTCCCCGCATTGACGGGTATGACTTCTCCAAGTGCCTCATGGATGGCGGAGCCAGCTTGAACATCATGTACCTGGAGACTCTGGAGCGGATGAACCTTACCAAGGAGCAGCTTAAGCATAGCACCACTGAATTTCATGGTGTGGTTCCGGGTAAAAGGCGAATTCCCTTGGCAGCATCAGACTTCCCGTGGCCTTCGGCGACATTAATAATTTCCGCGAAGAGATGATCACGTTTGAGGTCGTGCCCTTCAAAAGTTCCTACCACGTCATCTTTTGCAGGCCCACCTACCACAAGTTACATGCAAGAGCATGGTACATCTACAACAAGCTCAAGATTCCGGGTCCAAATGGTATGATTACCGTATCCGGAGACTACAAAAATGCTCATGAGTGCGAGTTGGGCGAAGCCGCCTTCGTAGAGTCTGTGATATCTGGAGAAGAGCTGAAAGGCTACAGAGCCACGGTGGATCCAACTGAGATGCAGACCACCAAGAAGCAGATCTCCGAACAGAAAAACTCCTTCAAGGCCACGATAGAGACCAAGAAAGTCAACTTCAAGGAAGATGACGCTACCAAGCAGGTCCCGGTCGGAGCCAACATGGACCCCAAATAGGAAGACGCGCTCGTCGAGTTCCTCCGCGCTAACATGGATATCGTCGCATGGCAACCTTCTGACATGTCCGGAGTACCTAGGGAACTCGCCGAGCACTACCTCAACATAAACCCGGGGGCTAAACCGGTGAAGCAAGCTATGCGACGCTTTGGAGATAAGAAGCGCCGCGCCATAGGAATGGAATTAGCAAAGTTACTAGAGGCAGGTTTTGTAATAGAAGTTATCCATAGTGATTGGGTCGCAAACCCCGTCCTTGTACCCAAAAAGAATTCTGAAATACTAAGAATGTGCATCGATTACTCCGGCTTGAACAAGCATTGCCCGAAGGATCCGTTTCCCCTGCCGCGCATTGACCAAGTCATTGATTCGACGGCAGGGGCGGAACTTCTGTGTTTTCTATACGCATATTCCGGGTATCATCAGATCCGGATGAAAAAGTCCGACCAAAAGGCAACTTCGTTCATCACCCCATTTGGCACTTACTGCTATGTTACTATGCCCTTTGGCTTGAAAAATGCAGGTTCCACCTACCAACGTACGATGCAGCGGTGCTTGAAGGACCAAATTGGCTGGAACGTGCACGCCTACGTCGACGACATCGCGGTCATGACCCGGAAAGGATCCGACTTGATCAGCGACCTTACAGAAACCTTTGAGAATCTCCGACGGTACAAGATGATGTTAAATCCGCTGAAGTGCGTCTTTGGCGTTCCAGCCGGAAAACTCCTTGGCTTCATCGTCTCTAATAGGGGCATTGAAGTTAACCCGGAGAAAATCAAGGCAATCTTGTGCATCAAAAGGCCAACCTGTCTCAAAGATGTGCAACGACTAACTGGTTGTGTTGCAGCAATCAGTAGGTTCGTTAGCCGTCTTGGCGAGAAGGCGCTACCCCTGTACAAGCTATTGAAGAAGACAGACAAATTTGTCTGGGACGAGGCAGCAGATACAGCGCTTCAAGGGTTGAAGGAAATACTCACCTCCCCACCCATCCTAGCAGCACCGGGAGAGTCGAGCCTATGCTCCTTTACCCGGCGGCTACCAACGAGTCATCAGCCTCGTCATCGTGGTGGAGCGACAGGGAAGAAGGACACGAGTATGGAGTCCAAAGACCAGTCTATTACATCGGCGAAGTGCTCGATGGAATCCAAACAAAGATACCCTCACTTTCGAAGCTAGCCTATGGAATATTCCCGGGTAGCAGGAAGCCGAGACACTACTTCCAAGAGCATCCAGGTAACGGCCGTGAGCAAAGCTCCGCCGTCAACGATTCTCAATAACGCCGACGCAACAGGACGCACAGCAAAATGGGGCATTGAATTATCCGCCTTCGACATCAACTACAAAGCCGGGATCTGCGGTCAAATCCCAAATCTTGGCGGATTTTGTTGCAGATTGGACGAAGCTCCGGATATAAATCCGGAGCCGGAACCGGAGACATGGGTTATGCACTTCGATGGATCCAAGCAGCATCAAGGCTCGGGAGCCGGAGTCACCCCGAAATCCCCTACCGGAGAAGAACTGCAGTACGTTCGCAGATCCACTTCGAAGCTACAAACAACATGGCGGAATACGAGGCTCTACTCACGGACTGCGCATCGCTAAGGAGATAGGGATCAAGCACATTATTTGCTGCGGAGATTCCGACCTGGTGGCACAACAAGTAGCCGGAACCTGGAACGCCAGAAACTCCGTCATGGCGGCTTACAGAGATGAAGTTGACGAGATCCCCAAGTGCTTCCTCGGATACGAAGTCAAGTACATCAGGAGAGACGACAATGCAGCGGCAGACATGCTATCCAAGCTCGGATCCGGCAGGAAACCAATTTCGCCGGGTATTTTCCTGGAGCATCTACGGATACCCTCGGTGAAGGGCGCTAACCCGGAAAACCCAGATGTGACAGTATCTCCGGCTAGAGAAGTGATGGCTATCATTCCGGCCTGGACGCAGCCTTTCCTGGACTACCTCATCGATCAGAAGTTGCCAGAGGACGAGGTCCTCGCACGACAGATCATCAGACGAGCAAGATCCTACACAATAGTTGATGGACAGCTCTATAAACGAAGCGCAACAGGGGTATTCCTCAAATGCGTCTCTAACCAAGATGGTATTGAGATACTCAGAGAGATCCATGCAGGGGACTGCGGGCATCACGCCGCTCCCAGATCACTCGTTGCAAAAGCTTTTCGGCTTGGGTTCTACTGGCTCACAGCTAAAGAAGATGCTGATAAGTTGGTAAAAACCTGCCGAGGTTGTTAGTACTACGCTACTCAACCAAACGCTCCAACCCAAGAGCTGAAGACCATCCCTATCACCTGGCCGTTCGCGGTCTGGGGGCTTGATATGGTTGGTATGCTAAAGAAATCATCTCCTAGCGGTTTTGAGTACCTCCTGGTCGCTATTGATAATTTCAGTAAATGGATCAAGGCAAAGCCAGTGAGAAAAGCCGATGGTGCTACAGCACTCAAATTCGTCTGCAGCCTCGTGACGAGATTCGGCATCCCGCACAGCATAATCACAGATAATGGCACGAACTTCGCTCAAGGAGAATTGAAGGATTATTGCCATGACATTGGGATCCGGCTAGACCTGACATCCGTGGCTCATCCACAGTCCAATGGTCAGGTCGAAAGAGCCAACGGACTCCTTTTATCCGGAATAAAACCACGCCTTGAAGAACCACTGCGCCGTGCAGCCGGAGCTTGGGCTGAGGAGTTAGACTCCGTCCTGTGGAGTTTACGAACTACCCCCAACAGGTCAACAGGATTCACTCCGTTCTTCCTGGTATACGGATCCGAAGCTGTGCTCCCCTCCGACATCATCCATGATTCACCGCGAGTCTCCGCCTATAATGAAGAAACTGCTGACGAGGCCAGACAGCTATCTGTGGACCTCATCGAAGAAGCTCGGAACTTAGCAGACCAACGCTCCACCATTTACCAGCAGAAGCTCCGACGCTATCACAGTCGTCGAGTTCGCAATCGCTCGTTCATGACCGGAGACTTGGTCCTTGATACGTCTCCGACGTATCGATAATTTCTTATGTTCCATGCCACATTATTGATGATATCTACATGTTTTATACACATTATATGTTGTATTTATGCATTTTCCGGCACTAACCTATTAACGAGATGCCGAAGAGCCGCTTCGTTGTTTTCTCGCTGTTTTTGGTTTCGAAATCCTACAAAGGAAATATTCTCGAAATTGGACGAAATCAACGCCCAGGGTCCTATTTTTGCACGAAGCTTCCAGAAGACCGAGGGGGAAAGGAAGTGGGGCCACGAGGCGCCGACACCACAGGGCGGCGCGGCCTGGCCCTTGGCCGTGCGGCCCTGGTGTGTGGGGCCCTCGTGTGGCCCCCTGCGTTGCCCTTCCGCCTACTTAAAGCCTTCATCGCGAAACCCCCGACACCGAGAGCCACGATACGGAAAACCTTACCGAGACGCCACCGCCGCCAATCCCATCTCGGGGGATTCGGAGATCGCCTCCGGCACCCTCGCCGGAGAGGGGAATCATCTCCCGGAGGACTCTTCACCGCCATGGTCGCCTCCGGAGTGATGAGTGAGTAGTTCACCCCTGGACTATGGGTCCATAGCAGTAGCTAGATGGTTGTCTTCTCCTTATGTGCTTCATTGTCGGATCTTGTGAGCTGCCTAACATGATCAAGATCATCTATCCGTAATTCTATATGTTGTGTTTGTCGGGATCCGATGGATAGAGAATACTATGTTATGTTGATTATCAATCTATTACCTATGTGTTGTTTATGATCTTGCATGCTCTCCGTTATTAGTAGAGGCTCCGGCCAAGTTTTTACACTTAACTCCAAGAGGGAGTATTTATGCTCGATAGTGGGTTCATGCCTCCATTAAATCCGGGACGAGTGATGAGAAAGTTCTAAGGTTGTGGATGTGCTGTTGCCACTAGGGATAAAACATTGATGCTATGTCCGAGGATGTAGTTATTGATTACATTACGCACCATACTTAATGCAATTGTCTCGTTGTTTGCAACTTAATACCGGAAGGGGTTCGGATGATAACCCGAAGGTGGACTTTTTAGGCATAGATGCATGCTTGGATAGCGGTCTATGTACTTTGTCGTAATGCCCAATTAAATCTCACAATACTCATCATATCATGTATGTGCATTGTCATGCTCTCTCTATTTGTCAATTGCCCGACTGTAATTTGTTCACCCAACATGCTATTTATCTTATGGGAGAGACACCTCCAGTGAACTGTGGACCCCGCTCCATTCTTTACATCTGAAATACAAATCTGCTGCTATTGTTCTTTACTGTTCTTTGCAAACAATCATCATCCACACTATACATCTAATCCTTTGTTACAGCAAGCCGGTGAGATTGACAACCTCACTCGTTTCGTTGGGGCAAAGTACTTTGGTTGTGTTGTGCAGGTTCCACGTTGGCGCCGGAATCTCTGGTGTTGCGCCGCACTACATCCCGCCGCCATCAACCTTCAACGTGCTTCTTGGCTCCTCCTGGTTCGATAAACCTTGGTTTCTTTCTGAGGGAAAACTTGCCGCTGTACGCCTCACACCTTCCTCTTGGGGTTCCCAACGGACACGTGCTGTACGCGTATCAAGCATATTTTCTGGCGCCGTTGCCGGGGAGATCAGGACACGCTGCAAGGGGAGTCTCCACAATCCAATCTCTTTACTTTGTTTTTATCTTGCTTTATTTTATTTACTACTTTGTTTGCTGCATTATATCAAAACACAAAAAAATTATTTGCTAGTTTTACTTTATTTACTGTCTTGCACTCTATATCAAAAACACAAAAAAATTAGTTACTTGCATTTATTTTATCTAGTTTGCTTTATTTACTACTCGCTAAAATGGCTACTCCTGAAAATACTAAGTTGTGTGACTTCACAACCACAAATAATAATGATTTCTTATGCACACCTATTGCTCCACTCGCTACTACAGCGAGAATTCTTTGAAATTAAACCTCGCTTTACTAAATCTTGTTATGAGAGAGCAATTTTCTCGTTGTTAGTTCCGATGATGCTCGTTGCCCATCTCAATAATTTTGTTGAATTGTGTGAAATGCAAAAGTATAAAGATGTAGATGGTGACATTATAAAATTAAAATTGTTTCCTTTCTCATTAAGAGGAAGAGCTAAAGATTGGTTGCTATCTCTCGCCTAAGAATAGTATTGATTCATGGACTAAATGCAAGGATGCTTTTATTGGCAGATATTATCCCCCTGCTAAAATTATATCTTTGAGGAGTAGCATAATGAATTTTAAACAATTGGATAATGAACATGTTGCTCAAACTTGGGAAAGAATGAAATCTTTGGTTAAAAATTGCCCAACCCATGGACTGACTACTTGGATGATCATCCAAACCTTTTATGCAGGACTGAATTTTTCTTCGCGGAACCTATTGGATTCAGCTGCTGGAGGTACCTTTATGTCCATCACTCTTGGTGAAGCAACAAAGCTTCTTGATAATATGATGATCAATTACTCCGAATGGCACACGGAAAGAGCTCCACAAGGTAAGAAGGTAAATTTCGTCGAAGAAACCTCTTCCTTGAGTGATAAGATTGATGCTATTATGTCTATGCTTGTGAATGATAGGACTAATGTTGATCCTAATAATGTTCCGTTAGCTTCATTGGTTGCCCAAGAAGAACATGTTGATGTAAACTTCATTAAAAATAATAATTTCAACAACAATGCTTATCGGAACAATTCTAGTAATAACTATAGGCCATATCCTTATAATAATGGTAATGGTTATGGTAATTCTTATGGTAATTCTTACAACAATAATAGGAACACACCCCCTGGACTTGAAGCTATGCTTAAAGAATTTATTAGTACACAAACTGCTTTTAACAAATCTGTTGAGGAAAAGCTCAATAAAATTGATATTCTCGCTTCTAAGGTTGATAGTCTTGCCTCGATGTTGATCTTTTGAAATTGAAAGTTATGCCTAATAAGGATATTGAAAATAAAATTGTTACTACAGCAAATGCCATCCAATTTAGAATTAATGAGAATATAAGATTGATGGCCGAATTGCATGCTAGGTGGGAAAGAGAAGAAAATGAAAAACTAGCTAAAGAGAATAATGTAGCTAAAGTTTGGACTATTACCACCACTAGCAATGCTAATGCTTCACATGTTGCTGCACCTCCTACTATCAATGGTAAAATAATTGGTGTTGGCAATGTTACTACTCCTAGTGCAAAGCGTGCAAAATTGCCTGAAACTGCTAAAACTGCTCGAAACCGCTCGTGATAAAACTGCTGAAATTTTTTCCAACATTGGGGATGATGATCCCATTGCTTTAGATTATAATGGTTTAGATTTTGATGATTGCCACATCTCTGAAGTTATAAAGTTCTTACAAAAACTTGCTAAGAGTCCTAATGCTAGTGCTATAAACTTGGCTTTCACAAAACATATTACAAATGCTCTCATAAAAGCTAGAGAAGAGAAACTAGAACGTGAAGCTTCTATTCCTAGGAAGCTAGAGGATGGTTGGGAGCCCATCATTAAGATGAAGGTCAATGACTTTGATTGTAATGCTTTATGTGATCTTGGTGCAAGTATTTCCGTTATGCCTAAAAAAATCTATAATATGCTTGACTTGCCACCATTGAAAAATTGTTATTTGGATGTTAATCTTGTTGATAATGCTATAAAGAAACCTTTGGGGAGAGTTGATAATGTTCGCATTACCGTTAACAATAACCTTGTCCCCGTTGATTTTGTTGTCTTGGATATATTGAATGCAATGCATCTTGTTCCATTATATTGGGAAGACCTTTTCTTCGAACTGTTGGAGCTATCATTGATATGAAGGAAGGTAATATTAAATATCAATTTCTCTCAAGAAAGGTATGGAACACTTCCCTAGAAAGAGAATGAAGTTACCTTTTGATTCTATTATTAGAACAAGTTATGATGTTGATACTTCATCTCTTGATAACACTTGATGTACACTTTCTGCGCCTAGCTGAAAGGCGTTAAAGAAAAGCGCTTATAGGAGACAACCCATGTTTTTACTACAGTACTTTTTGTTTTATATTTGAGTCTTGGAAGTTTTTTACTACTGTAGCAACCTCTCCTTATCTTAGTTTTGTGCTTTGTTGTGCCAAGTAAAGTCTTTGATAGTAAGGTTCATACTAGATTTGGATTACTGCACAGAAACAGATTTCTTAGCTGTCACGAATTTCGACCTGCCTCTCTGTAGGTAGCTCAGAAAATTATGCCAATTTACGTGAGTGATCCTCAGATATGTACGCAACTTTCATTCAATTTGGGCATTTTCATTTGAGCAAGTCTGGTACCTCAATAAAATCCATCTTTACGGACTGTTCTGTTTTGACAGATTCTGCCTTTTATTTCGCATTGCCTCTTTTGCTATGATGGATGAATTTCTTTGTTCCATTAATGTCCAGTAACTTTGTGCAATGTCCAGAAGTGTTAAGAATGATTGTGTCACCTCTGAACATGTGAATTTTTATTATGCACTAACCCTCTAATGAGTTGTTTCGAGTTTGGTGTGGAGGAAGTTTTCAAGGATCAAGAGAGGAAGATGATACAATATGATCAAGGAGAGTGAAAGCTCTAAGCTTGGGGATGCCCCGGTGGTTCACCCCTGCATATTTTAAGAAGACTCAAGCGTCTAAGCTTGGGGATGCCCAAGGCATCCCCTTCTTCATCGACAACGTTATCAGGTTCCTCCCCTGAAACTATATTTTTATTCCATCACATCTTATGTGCTTTGCTTGGAGCGTCGGTTTGTTTTTGTTTTTGTTTTGTTTGAATAAAATGGATCCTAGCATTCATTGTGTGGGAGAGAGACACGCTCCGCTGTTGCATATGGACAAATATGTCCTTAGGCTTTACACTCATAGTATTCATGGCGAAGGTTGAATCTTCTTCGTTAAATTGTTATATGGTTGGAATCGGGAAATGCTACATGTAGTAATTCTAAAATGTCTTGAATAATTTGATACTTGGCAATTGTTGTGCTCATGTTTAAGCTCTTGCATCATATAGTTTGCACCCATTAATGAAGAAATACATAGAACTTGCTAAAATTTGGTTTGCATATTTGGTCTCTCTAAGGTCTAGATAATTTCTAGTATTGAGTTTTGAACAACAAGGAAGACGGTGTGGAGTCTTATAATGTTTATAATATGTCTTTTATGTGAGTTTTGCTGCACCGGTTCATCCTTGTGTTTGTTTCAAATAACCTTGCTAGCCTAAACCTTGTATCGAGAGGGAATACTTCTCATGCATCCAAAATCCTTGAGCCAACCACTATGCCATTTGTGTACACCATACCTACCTACTACATGGTATTTCTCCGCCATTCCAAAGTAAATTGCTTGAGTGCTACCTTTAAAATTTCCATTCTTTACCTTTGCAATATATAGCTCATGGGACAAATAGCTTAAAAACTATTGTGGTATTGAATATGTACTTATGCACTTTATCTCTCATTAAGTTGCTTGTTGTGCGATAACCATGTTCCTGGGGACGCCATCAACTACTCTTTGTTGAATATCATGTGAGTTGCTATGCATGTCCGTCTTGTCTGAAGTAAGGGAGATTTACCACTCATTTAATGGTTAGAGCATGCATATTGTTAGAGAAGAACATTGGGCCGCTAACTAAAGCCATGAATCATGGTGGAAGTTTCAGTTTTGGACATATATCCTCAATCTCATATGAGAACATTAATTGTTGCTAAATGCTTATGCATTAAAGAGGAGTCCATTATCTGTTGTCTATGTTGTCCCGGTATGGATGTCTATGTTGAGAATAATCAAGAGCGAGAAATCCAAATGCGAGCTTTCTCCTTAGACCTTTGTACAGGCGGCATGGAGGTAACCCTTTGTGACACTTGGTTAAAACATGTGTATTGCGATAATCCCGGTAATCCAAGCTAATTAGGACAAGGTGCGGGCACTATTAGTATACTATGCATGAGGCTTGCAACTTGTAAGACATAATTTACATGATACATATGCTTTATTACTACCGTTGACAAAATTGTTTCTTGTTTTCAAAACCAAAGCTCTAGCACAAATATAGCAATCAATGCTTCCCTCTGCGAAGGGCCTTTCTTTTACTTTTATGTTGAGTCAGTTCACCTATTTCTCTCCACCTCAAGAAGCAAACACTTGTGTGAACTGTGCATTGATTCCTACATACTTGCATATTGCACTTGTTATATTACTTTACATTGACAATATCCATGAGATATACATGTTATAAGTTGAAAGCAACCGCCGAAACTTAATCTTCCTTTGTGTTGCTTCAATACCTTTACTTTGATTTATTGCTTTATGAGTTAACTCTTATGCAAGACTTATTGATGCTTGTCTTGAAGTGCTATTCATGAAAAGTGTTTGCTTTATGATTCAGTTGTTTACTCATGTCATTACCATTGTTTTGATCGCTGCATTCATTACATATGCTTACAATAGTATGATCAAGGTTATGATGGCATGTCACTCCAGAAATTATCTTTGTTATCGTTTACTCGCTCGGGACGAGCAGAGAACTAAGCTTGGGGATGCTGATACGTCTCCGACGTATCGATAATTTCTTATGTTCCATGCCACATTATTGATGATATCTACATGTTTTATACACATTATATGTTGTATTTATGCATTTTCCGGCACTAACCTATTAACGAGATGCCGAAGAGCCGCTTCTTGTTTTCTGCTGTTTTTGGTTTCAGAAATCCTACAAAGGAAATATTCTCGGAATTGGACGAAATCAACGCCCAGGGTCCTATTTTTGCACTAAGCTTCCAGAAGACCGAGGGGGAAAGAAAGTGGGGCCACGAGGCGCCGACACCACAGGGCGGCGCGGCCTGGCCCTTGGCCGCGCGGCCCTGGTGTGTGGGGCCCTCGTGTGGCCCCCCACGTTGCCCTTCCGCCTACTTAAAGCCTTCGTCGCGAAACCCCCAGTACCGAGAGCCACGATACGGAAAACCTTACTGAGACGCCGCCGCCGCCAATCCCATCTCGGGGATTCTGGAGATCGCCTCCGGCACCCTGCCGGAGAGGGGAATCATCTCCCGGAGGACTCTTCACCGCCATGGTCGCCTCCGGAGTGATGAGTGAGTAGTTCACCCCTGGACTATGGGTCCATAGCAGTAGCTAGATGGTTGTCTTCTCCTTATGTGCTTCATTGTCGGATCTTGTGAGCTGCCTAACATGATCAAGATCATCTATCCGTAATTCTATATGTTGTGTTTGTCGGGATCCGATGGATAGAGAATACTATGTTATGTTGATTATCAATCTATTACCTATGTGTTGTTTATGATCTTGCATGCTCTCCGTTATAAGTAGAGGCTCTGCCAAGTTTTTACTCTTAACTCCAAGAGGGAGTATTTATGCTCGATAGTGGGTTCATGCCTCCATTAAATCTGGGACGGTGACGAAAAGTTCTAAGGTTGTGGATGTGCTGTTGCCACTAGGGATAAAACATTGATGCTATGTCCGAGGATGTAGTTATTGATTACATTACGCACCATACTTAATGCAATTGTCTCGTTGTTTGCAACTTAATACTGGAAGGGGTTCGGATGATAACCTCGAAGGTGGACTTTTTAGGCATAGATGCATGCTGGATAGCGGTCTATGTACTTTGTCGTAATGCCCAATTAAATCTCACAATACTCATCATATCATGTATGTGCATTGTCATGCTCTCTCTATTTGTCAATTGCCCGACCGTAATTTGTTCACCCAACATGCTATTTATCTTATGGGAGAGACACCTCTAGTGAACTGTGGACCCCGGTCCATTCTTTACATCTGAAATACAAATCTGCTTCTATTGTTCTTTACTGTTCTTTGCAAACAATCATCATCCACACTATACATCTAATCCTTTGTTACAGCAAGCCGGTGAGATAGACAACCTCACTGTTTCGTTGGGGCAAAGTACTTTGGTTGTGTTGTGCAGGTTCCACGTTGGCGCCGAAATCTCTGGTGTTGCGCCGCACTACATCCCGCCGCCATCAACCTTCAACGTGCTTCTTGGCTCCTCCTGGTTCGATAAACCTTGGTTTCTTTCTGAGGGAAAACTTGCCGCTGTACGCATCACACCTTCCTATTGGGGTTCCCAACGGACGCGTGCTGTACGCGTGTCAGTCCTCCGCCTCCGCCAGGTGAAAGATCATAAGTTGCAATCTCCATGTGAAGGACCCTTCGTCGTTAGCAAAGTGCTTCACAACGGATCGTACTACCTTGTCGATTTCCGAGAGCTAAAGGACAGACCTGCCAATTGGCACCGGAAACGCAAACGGGAGGATCCGGATGACATTTACGATGAAACAGAACGTCCTTGGAACATTGCACAGCTATGTCCTTTCCACACTTAGCGTAGAATTACATACTTTGTAACAATATTATACATGATCAATGAAATAAAGCTTTTGGTTCACTCTATGAGTCATTTACCTCCTTTACTTATTCATTTTTAGATCGTGTATGTTTTCCGACTAAAATCGCAGAGCTGGATATTTCCGCCTAGGCGTGTATGAAAGTTGTGATTTTCAAAAATCGTCCCTTAGGACGTAAGCTTAAGTTTTCTGGTGGACATGTTTTCTGTTGCGAACTCGTGGATTCCTAGTAGCGACTTCCGGCACCTTGGCTGGGGACTTGTTTCCGCGGTTATTGACGGATTGCCATTGGGTTTCATCGCCGCTGGCGAGCGTTTCCGGCTAAAGGTCTTCCGGCTCGCGGAAGGTCAAGCGAGCAAGCCGGAAAACATAGAAATCAGCACTTGCTTTCCAACAAAACGAAACATGCAAATAATATTAAAGGATAGCAGGATAAGTTGTTTCCGCCCATGCATAATTGTTTCGTCCCTAGCTACTTAAGAATTTAAAGTTATATTACAAACCCTCCCAGGGCCAAAATGATGCATTGTTTTTTCCGCAGGACTGAGTTTTTACTTCTCCTTAGCCGGAGAAATTTCCACGTTGGCATCAACCTCTTTTGCGTCAGTCGGAGCTTCCTTCTCTGCGTCTTTGGCGGGCGAAGAGACATCTTCATCTTCTTCCGCTTCAGCTGCAGTCGGAGAAGCAGCGCCACCTTGGTCCTTCGAGCTTGTCCACGTATACTGGCTTCCGGATTGGGCGGGCCTGTTTTCCGCTTCGCGCTCCCTCAGAAGCTCAGCTTCGAGAGGCTCGTCAGCAGGAAGAACCGCCTTCTCATAAAATTCATCGTGGCGAATCCTCCGAGCAATGCGCGTATCATAGCCACTGACTGCGTCAAGAAGCGCATTGACATCCGCATCCGGAGGAACGCCAGAAGTGACCCGGTCCAGATTCAGACTCGGATTATGCGCTAAGCACATTGCCAAGGACATGGCAGCTGCACCCCGTGCCGAAGAAGATTGCAGGTCCACAACCAGCTCCGGAAGCAAATCCATCCTCTTGATGAGCTTGCGCACATCGCAGGTTCGGCTCTTCTTGATGTTGAGGGTGTGACAGATTTTCCTGGAGGCGGAGATGAGATCCTTGCAATCTTCACCGGCTAGCTGCAGCAGGTCATCGGGCGGGAACTGGCTCCGACGTTCCTCATCATATCTAAGTGGATCTGGAAAACACAAGTTTTGATAAGTACAACAAGTTAAACGCAACATATGCACTATCATACGAGTTTCGAGGACATACCCATGACGTCGGAATTGAGCAGGTCCCAGCAGCTCTCTGCTGTCTTCATATACTTGCGAAGACCACCAAGCTCTTTCTGCTGCTTCTGGATGATGTCGCTGTCAGTTTGTCTTTTCAGCTCGAACTCACCAGCCTTTCGAGTAAGCTCCGAGTTCTTCTCAGCAAGCTTCTGTTCCGCCTCTGCGAGTTTCGCCTCAAGATTCTTCTGCGAGGCACGCAGAGTTTCCAGCTCGGAGGAAGCTGCAGCGAGGGATGAGGATGCACCTGCTCAGCGTTAGTAAAACATCAGGTTTGAGATGCGGAAAATAACCCACAGGAAAGCGAGTGTCGGAAACCAACCTTGGGCTTCTGACAGCTTCTTCTTCAGATCCGCATTCTCTGCTTGGGCACGTTGGATCTTCTCCGCCTTGCTAATGGTAACACGGCGCTGAAGCGCAATATTCTTGTGTAGCTCTTAATGAAGAGCCTTTTGTTCCTGAAAGTCCAGTGAGTGCCGGAGTAAGTTCCACATATATATTTTATGGTTAAGTCTTTCTAAAGCATTGACGCTGGAAAAAATTTCCGCCATCATGCTTGGGGGCTACCACGACATTCAAATCTTCTTTCAGTTTATGTTTTCTCTAAAGTATTCAGACGCTAACTACTATAGTTTCCGCCTAAATACTTGGGGGCTACTGGGGAGTTACCTTTTGCTTGCAAACAAGCTTGTCAAGGAAATGGCCAACGGTTGAAGTCCTGGATCTCCGACGTCTCAACGTCTGGTTTACCCCAGGCATTGTTCAGCATAGCGTTGAGCAAATCCTGCTCCAGCTCCCACTTTTCCGCCTCTGATAGTTTGTTAAAAAACTTCGTGGCGTAGGCTTTGGGGGTGGAAGTTAGGTCAGCCGAATCCCCAAAATTCTTAGGGAAAACAACCATGTCACCAGCGGCGGCTTCAGCTTTGCCGGAGGAATTGACTTCTGCTTCCTCCTGGTTTTGTCCTTCAGTTTCGTCTTGCACGGGGCCCTTGCCGCCGGAATCATCTCCGCCCGCTCTGTCGCTACTAACCGGAATTACTTCCGGTGGAGTGGATGAAGCAGGAGCTGGAGATTGATCCGCGGGAGGAGGAGAAGGCTGTGGGGAAGCTTGTGGAGCGCTTGGCGGAGCTGGCGTTGAGGGGCCAATGGCAGGAGACTTCTTATGCATATACTTGGTAATATGCTCCTGAACGTTGGCCCGCGCGGTGGTGGGGTTCGGATTCCTGCAAGCAAGCAAACGAAAAGTATACATAACACAGCTTACCAAGATAAAATGACGCGCATTACTCGGAAACTTACGCTGCTCCCGGAATGTTGGGACGCGAGGGCTTTCCTGCTGTCGAAAGCATTTTAAGGCGCTCGCGCTCCGCCTTTCTGGAGTCGAGCGGAGGCGGCTTGGTTACCCTGGGTTTCTTGGCGGAAGCCTCGCCGCTAGCTTCGGCGTCGGAGCCGGAGACTTTGGCGCGGGAACGCTTCGAAGGTCGAGGGGCAGCCTTTCGGGGCACTCGCTCCTCTTCCTCCTCAGGGTCCTCCGGATCCTCTTCCGCCGATTCACCGCTAACGGGAACTCGGAGTATGGTGCACGAGTTCTCTTCCGCCAAAGTATCGAGCTGCGAGAAGGGTGAGCAAAACAAGTTAAATACTTAGAAAATATGAGAAGTTGAAGAGATGCGAAGGAGTAAGCGCTTACCGGAGGACATTTGTCATGTGTGCTGATGTCTTTGATCAGTTCCGGGACCGGTTGGCCCCGACCTATTTTCACCAACGTCTTGAATCTCCTCTTGAGAGAATCAGCCGAAAGATCATGGCGAGTGACCCGGAGGAGATCATTGATACGTCTCCGACGTATCGATAATTTCTTATGTTCTATGCCATATTATTGATGATACCTACATGTTTTATGCACACTTTATGTCATATTCGTGCATTTTCTGGAACTAACCTATTAACAAGATGCCGAAGTGCCGCTTCTCGTTTTCTTGCTGTTTTTGGTTTCAGAAATCCTAGTAACGAAATATTCTCGGAATTGGACGAAACGAAGACCCAGGGGCCTATTTCGCCACGAACCTTCCAGAAGACCGAAGAGCATACGAAGTGGGGCCACGAGGTGGCGACACCACATGGCGGCGCGGCCAAGGGGGGGCCCGCGCCGCCCTATGGTGTGGGCCCCTCGTTAGCCCCCGACTCTGCCCTTCCGCCTACTTAAAGCCTCCGTCGCGAAATCCCTGATGCGAAAAACCACGATACGGAAAACCTTCCAGAGACGCCGCCGCCGCCGATCCCATCTCGGGGGATTCTGGAGATCTCCTCCGGCACCCCGCCGGAGAGGGGATTCATCTCCCGGAGGACTCTACACCGCCATGGTCGCCTCCGGAGTGATGAGTGAGTAGTTCACCCCTGGACTATGGGTCCATAGCAGTAGCTAGATGGTTGTCTTCTCCTCATTGTGCTTCATTGTTGGATCTTGTGAGCTGCCTAACATGATCAAGATCATCTATCCGTAATACTCTATGTTGTGTTTGTCGGGATCCGATGGATAGAGAATACCATGTTATGTTAATTATCAAGTTATTACCTATGTGTTGTTTATGATCTTGCATGCTCTCCGTTATTAGTAGAGGCTCTGGCCAAGTTGATGCTAGTAACTCCAAGAGGGAGTATTTATGCTCGATAGTGGGTTCATGTCTCCGTGAATCTGGGGAGTGACGAAACCCCTAAGGTTATGGATGTGTCTGTTGCCACTAGGGATAAAACATTGATGCTATGTTCGAGGATGTAGTTATTGATTACATTACGCACCATACTTAATGCAATTGTCCGTTGCTTTGCAACTTAATACTCGGAAGGGGTTCGGACGATAACCCGAAGGTGGACTTTTTAGGCATAGATGCAGTTGGATGGCGGTCTATGTACTTTGTCGTAATGCCCAATTAAATCTCACTATACTTATCATGACATGTATGTGCATTGTTATGCCCTCTCTATTTGTCAATTGCCCGACCGTAATTTGTTCACCCAACATGCTTTTATCTTATGGGAGAGACACCTCTAGTGAACTGTGGACCCCGGTCCATTCTTTTAATACTGAAATACAAATCTGTCGCAATACTTGTTTTACTCGTTTTCTCTGCAAACAATCATCTTCCACACAATTCGGTTAACCCTTTGTTACAGCAAGCCGGTGAGATTGACAACCTCACTCGTTTCGTTGGGGCAAAGTACTTTGGTTGTGTTGTGCAGGTTCCACGTTGGCGCCGGAATCTCTGGTGTTGCGCCGCACTACATCCCGCCGCCATCAACCTTCAACGTGCTTCTTGACTCCTACCGGTTCGATTAAACCTTGGTTTCTTACTGAGGGAAACTTGCCGCTGTGCGCATCACACCTTCCTCTTGGGGTTCCCAACGGACGTGTCAACTACACGCATCAAGCAAATTTCTGGCGCCGTTGCCGGGGAGATCAAGACACGCTGCAAGGGGAGTCTCCACTTCTCAATCTCTTTACTTTGTTTTTGTCTTGCTTTATTTTATTTACTACTTTGTTTGCTGCATTATATCAAAACACAAAAAAATTAGTTGCTAGCTTACTTTATTTACTGTCTTGTTTGCTATATCAAAAACACAAAAGAATTAGTTTACTTGCATTTACTTTACTTGATTCATCATGTTTCCTTTTAATTTTACCGCAAAAAACATACCGGTAGGACAAGGGTCTATAATTGGGAGGAACAATATAGAAGAACTTTTCACCCATGTTAGTACCGTTGAAGATTTTGAAGATAGACACTTGGTAGAACTTGCTCCTACTTATGAAATTGCTGCTGCTGCTTTAGTTCGCTTGTTGGAAACTAAATTTGTTAATCTCAATCCTATAATCCAACACATCTTTCTTACACTTGGTGATATGGAAGAGGGGAAAAGAAAGATTTTGTTTTAGAAACCCTTCTTAGAGAATTTGGTGGTCTAGCAAGAGAGGCTAGAAAGGTCTTCGCTAAATTTAATATGCTTGGTTCTCATACTAATTTTGTTGGTCTCCTTGAAAAAATGGATATGGATAGGATAAGGTACACTAATAATGCTAATGATGGTGGGGAGATCAAAGCACCAATACCATGTAAACTCCTAGCTATGAATGATGCACTAGAAAATAACGCAGGTGCTGAAGAATATTTGGTGTCTTTGTGTTAACC